>NW_026694779.1:15052500-15240000 GCF_021218885.2 Marmota monax | reverse complement strand
AGACCGGATGGGGGAAAATCTGTCCCCATCATCTTGAGATGTAGATTCTGAGGCTGGCCCTGGATTTGCATACACCCACCGCCCAGCCCAGGGCTCCTGCACCCCAACAGGGCGGGGGAGCCCAGGGCCAGGAAGGGTTTGAAACAATTTATGATATCCGGGCTCCTTCGGCATATATTAGCGTCTACCTGGTTTCTTTAACATACACTTTGTTTTTCCAAAACCACAAACACAGTTGCTGGAATTTCATGTGGAAGTGCTTAAGGGGCGGGAAGTTAACACCTTTGTGATCCCTGCAGCCTGGCGTGGCCGCTCCACAAAGGCCTCTTTGTAGGGCTTTCTTGAAATGTTTTCTTAACATGCTCCAAGTAGTTTTAGGCAGGGAAGTAAAGTAAACAAGATGTTACCAAGATAAAAACACTTGTGAAAACAGAGCACTCCCCGGTTCCTTTCCCATAGAGCTCTTCACAGTTTTGAAAAGTAAAATTCACAGAGGAGAAATTTTAAAAAGGCAAGGACCAAGAAAACGTCTCCCCCGTCTGTGGCCTCGACCTGCAGAGGGGCCGAGTTCCGTCTCTGGGCATTTTCTCTCAACATTTTGCTGCAGGTCTTCTATCTGAGCTCGCACTGAATTTATTTTGGCTTTCATAAGTTATGTACATCTGACTAATATGCAAAGGAATTTCTGTTTGGTTTTGGCGTGGGGCTTTTCTCCATGAAAAATAGTCAAAAGAAAAAGAAAAACGTTCAAACAGAAGACTGAGCAAGGAGAGGAATTCTACTCCTATCACACAAGGAAAACTTTTCCGGGAGCCTGGGAGCCCAGCTCTGACGGGGAGCCCTGGCCGCAGGCTCTGGCCCTGGGTTCCACAGCAGGGCGGGGAGCAGGGAAGGGAAGGCACAGCTGGGGGGTGGGCAGGCGGGCAGCAGTCACCCTGCACAGAGCACCTGCCTCACTTGCGTGGCCTGCTCTGACTTCCTGATCTCACCTTCTAAGTCAGACACAGGGAAAGGTGCCCCTGCCAGGGGCCCACCCCCCACCTCGCCAAAGCATCTGGGAGCCTGAGCCTTTCAAATTCTTTTTTCCTTTAAGAAAAGGGCAGAATCGTGAATCCAGGTAGAGACTGAAAGGGAAGAAAATGAGGAATCAGCACCGAGGCCAGTGGGAGGATGTCATGAACCAGGAGCCAGGAGTGTCACGTCTGTCACCTCCCTGCAGCCGGCGGGGGGTGGGGGGCTTGTTTTTGTTTTGTGTTGTCCAAGGAGCCTGAGCAACTGCAGGGCTTGGGATTTCATGAGGGTTAGCTGAGCACCTGCTGCTCTCAGTCAGGCTAACAAACAGCAGCCACATGAGCAACGCACAGGAGGAGGAGGAGGCCCAAGGCGAAAACTGAAACTTGTTTTGAGAAGAAACAGGGACTGGTGTCTGCTGACGCTGATAAAGCCACCCTGCTGCCTCCAGGCAGGGTGACGGCATGGCTCTTTGTGGCATCTCTGAGATCAGGGGTCTGTGGCACCACTCACCTTGGGAACAGGCACTGCAGCTGATCGCAGGGAGGCGGAGTCTCTGTCTCTGTTCACCAGCAGGCAGGACAGTCCCTCCTCAGGTCTGCCCTGGAGGCTGGTGCCTCTCTGCCACCAGCCACACTGGACAGCTGCCTGGAGCTTGCTGAACAGGGGCTCTGAGCCCCACAGCGGGAGCTGCAGAAGTCTGTCCCTCCACCAGCAAACCAGGCACCCGAGACCCTGACGCACTGGGCTGGTGGGGAGGTGGCAGGGCCTGACTTATGGGGCTCCTCTGCTTGGGGTGAACCCAAGGACTGGAATCCAAACGAGCATGACCTGGAAAGCAGCGTCCAGGGGGCGTGAAACCACTCCCCACCAGAAGGACAGGGGACACCAAAATGTGGCCCTAAGTCAGACGTGAGCATACCGACCGAGGGGCACAGCCAGGCTCCCTCCTCACATGGCCTCTGTGGACCCCGAGGGAGCAGAGGACAGCGGATGAACAGAGGAATTGCCACCTTCGGAGCCTGGGGACACTGGCTATCCGCTTCCTCCTGGGAAAACACGTGCCATCCCTGGCCCTGAGGGACATGGCTGTATGGGACCATTCACAAATTGTACTAAAAAAGAAACGCCTCTTCTAGCCAGACACACAGTGATGCAGGCCCGCAATCCTGGCCACTTGGGAGGCTGAGGCAAGAGAAGCTCAAGTTGGAGGCCAGCCTCAGCAACTTAGTGAGACACTATCTCAAAATTTAATTTTTTTTTTTTTTTTTAACACTGGGAATATAGCTGAAGGACTGGGGTACAGGTCAGCGGTCAAGAGCCCATGAGTTCAATGTCCAGCACACTCAGAGAAAAGGTCTCTTCTGATCTCGTGACACAATGGTACTCTGCTGGGCCACAACCCCTCTCTAAATATAAGGCCAGAAACATGTGGGTATTTAAAATCATGCCTCGTTTAAAACACACCTGGGTAGGTAAGGAGAGCTGACGATCTTAGAGCTGACGATCTTAGAGCTGACGGGGCAGGCCAGACACTCCACGCAACATGCCCCTCAGTTCCAGCAGCCCCAAGAGGCCGTCCTGCCATGGCCTGTTGCACGCATGGAGGCTGAGGCTCAGGCCGCTGTCCCACACTCTGCGAGGAGCGCGTGGCTTGCTACTTCACTGCGTGTCTCTACACCCACTGCTTTCAGGAGAAGGCCAATGTTAAAATCCATAAAACACATAAAGCAGGGTCCATACCCCAGCTACGCTGCTGTGTGGAGATCTTGCCTCCGCCTCTCCCTGGCTGTGTGACCTTACAGAAACCACCTAACTCCTCTGTGCCTTGGTGTCCTTAGCCTGCACACTGGGAAGAGCGCTGCTGTCTGACCACAGTAAGGGCTACTACGAGGACTGAATGAGTTGACATTCGTGAAGGGCTTGGCACTGTCCCTGTGGTGCAGTGTCACTGAACCACAAAGTAATGCTAGAGGATGTAAAACGGCAGGGGGAGGGAAAAGGCAAACTCAAGGAGGGGAGACGCGTGGAGACCCTTCCGCAATCGCCCACCCGGCATCCCTGCAGGCAGGCTTCCACCGCCACTCACTGGTATCGGGCCCAGACGTCGCCCCTCACAGAAGCCACATGGTTTCTACTTGAGCCACGGGATCTGGCCCCACCCTGTAGCCCTTTGCAGGGGAAGAGAAAGCTGGTCTCACTACAAGGCCAGGCACAGCTGCAGGAGAGGCGCATCTGCAAGGCACGCACTCTCCCTGGCACTGAGCAAGAGCCTGAGTCTGGAGGCTCTGAATCTCAGGGCAGTCAAACCATGCTCTGGAGGGGCTGAGACCAGCCATGTGTAACTAAGGGAGGCACCGAGAACACGGTGCCTGCTACAGGGCTCTGCCTGCTCGCAGCAGCTCTGCCCTTCCCAGGGTGCCACACTGGTCTTAGCTTTCTGGAGCAGGGTCTCTGGTCCCTAGTCCCCTGCGGGCTCCCTAGGGTGAGCTGCTCCCTCTGCTCTGGAGGCGCAAGCCTGGGTACCACACCTCGAGTGACTCGTTCTGGACCAGTGGCACCCTGTGTTCTTCAGCTCCACTTGGAAAGGGTCCAAGAGTGAAGGGAACACAGAGCAAATAGAAAAACCAATACTCTAACAGCCCTCTGAAGCATCTGGATCCAGCCGCTCCTGAAGCGAGCAGCACTACTGGACTCCCTCGCTTACAGGAGCCAGTTATCACCCTCAACTTGTAGGCCTGGTTCTCCTTAAGACAATTCACGCTAGGTCTGTACGACCTGCAAACCAGTCTGTTCTGGAAAACACAAGTCAACAAATAAGCACCAGGACGCAGCCTAGCAGCCGTGGCCAGCTGACAGTGGGCACTGCAGCCACACTGAGCCAACAGGCCTGAGAACCTGCCATGCGAGACCAGGATGCGTGATTGACAGGTGGTCTCCAAGGCAAGACGGAGACCCCCAACGTCCCCAGAGGCAACAGGGACTTTCGCTCACAGCAATCAAGTGCAGGCCCTGTTCCAGTTACCCTGAGAAGCCTCCCTTTAGTACTAGGGCAGGTCTGAATTGCTGTCCCCTCCCTCCCTCTGTGGTCTCTCCCCACATCTGAATCTAGCTATCATCTTATCTTACACATCCACAGACACATACCTCCCATCTACAGATAGGCATCTCACGAGTGTCTGCACCTAGATCTCTTAATTGTCAGCTTGCGCAGTGGAGCATCTGGGCATTGCCAGGGCTAAATGTCTCCAACCAGTGACCCTGGAGCCTGGCATCCCCTTCCAGCTCTATGGTGGATCCAGGTCACGCAGCGATCCTTCAGCTCTAGGGACTTTGCAATAGTCAGTCATAAGGGGCATCAGGGAGATGTTCACCTGGGGTCAGTGCAGAGGAAGGACTTAGAACTCGGAAGGCTCTTCTGCCCAGTTCTTTCCTCTCCTTAGATAAATATAATTAGGCAAATGATCGGGAGATAGCAAAACAAAGATCTCATAATGATTGATTTATACCAGAAACAGAGCAGAGTATCCCCAATCTGAATGACAGTGACTGGTTTAAACAGAGCATCACAGCTCTCGATATTTAACGGCCATTTTGTTCTCTTTTTCCCCAGTAAAAATATTGGTTATTATTGCCTATGGTCATGCATAGGCTGGGTCCATTTGGACACCATTACACAGCACAGAGTATCATCTGATGCAACTCAGTCCTCACCCTTTGCCCTCTCCTTCCCCTCTCCCCTTCCCTACTCTAGTGGTTCTCCTTCCATTTATTTATAGTTTTTGAAAATTTGTGCTTTATAGATACGTGCACAACTCTCTAAAAGTAATTTTAGCACTTAAGTTTTCAATAACCACATGATGCTCCTGACGTGGAGGAGTCCAGCTGGGAGGCTATGAAGACGACTCACAGGCTTTATGCATTAGTCAAAAGACTGCCTTCACCAAAATGGCTCCCAGTGGCACTGGGTGTGCCTCTCAGGGGGCTTTATTGCAGTATTTGTATCCAGGTCCGAAGAGATAGACAGGGAGACTGTCGTCACCCTGTAAAGGCCACACCAATGGGCCCGCCTGTTTTCTTGCGGCCCACATGCGGGAGAAACGCGTCAGAGAAAGGATGGCCCCCCAACCCCCCTCTATGTCTGTAAGCTGCCGTGCACCCACAGAGGGGGGAGCAGCACAGGTGCCTCTGCCTGTGACAGAGGCACAAGTGTCCTTGTGCACACTAGGATATCGCCACACGATGGACACTGCACCCACACGGCCTTCAGCCTGCAGGTCAGTGGTGTTGTTCTGTGAGGTCAACAAGCAGGGCAGGCCTGTGGCTTAGACCAACATGGAAGGACCTTGGAGAGGCACCCAAGTGCAGAGAGCAGCCTCCCGCTGGGCCAAGACGCACCCACCGCTTCCCAACAGATCTGATGGAGCTCGTGGGAGTGAGCTGCAGAAGGGGGTCTTTGGGCATCCTCCCTGCGAGCCCCAGGAGCTGAACAATGGTCAACAGTAACATGGTTTAAAGGTAAGGAGCAGGTCAGCAGCACTCCCGACCTTACAAAGTCCTCTGCCTTATAGCAAAGAAGGGCCCAGTCGCCCGGGTACAGCGGACCAGCACAGACACCAGCTTTGTCGTCAAGCTAGCGTGTATGCCAGATGTGACCAGCACATGCAACTTAAATAAGAAGTGGAAACTAAAACATCGCAAATTAACAAACAACAACAAAAAAAATCACTGGCACTCTGAGAAATGGCTAAAGTCAGGCTCTTAGCAAGTGTCTCGCTGCCCTTGCCACATCTCCATCGGTTTCATCCACCCGCGGTTGGATTCTGTCACTGCTCCTGGGACCGTATGCGGGGCACATGAGCTTAGGGACCACTCTTGAACGGTGGCGTGGAGCCCCAGGTCCGCAAACCCGCGATAAGCCAAAGCGCGAGCATGGGCAGTGACGGCCACAGAAAGCCCAGCACAGAAAAGGACCTCTCTTACTTCAGAAACGACGGGAAGTCTTCACACACGGCCTCGCAGCCCGGCCACTTGCACACGCCGTGTCCATACAGAGGATGGCTGTGGGGATGCTCTTCGTGGGACAGGCTGAAAGGGAAGCACAAGGACAGGTGTGACTGTGCTGCGAGGAATGTCCTGCAGGAGAGGACATCAAGGACCAGAAACCCACACCCTGGGCGGATGTGACGGGCCTCTCTCTTTTCCCCTGGAACTTACTGATTCCACCTTGGTTTTTGAAAGCAACACGGAAGCTACAAGGGTTGGAACAACACACTCCATACCCCTTTAGACACGATCACAGACACACCAGGCACCCATAGGGTGGTGCGTGGCAGTGTACCACAGGCCCCTGGTGGAAGGCGA
The DNA here is from genome assembly GCF_021218885.2 of Marmota monax. Lineage (NCBI taxonomy): Eukaryota > Metazoa > Chordata > Mammalia > Rodentia > Sciuridae > Marmota > Marmota monax. The sequence goes on along the minus strand of NW_026694779.1, from coordinate 15,233,625 downwards.
AGCCCTCCCTGGGGACGGAGGCTTCTCCACAAGCTGCAGCTCTCCAGCCCCGTGATTCTGTCTCCAACCCACAATAGGACAGTTTTCTTCCTTTCTTCTCCTGAAACTGCTTTCACATATTTTTTCACACATAGTCTTATTCAACAAAGTAAAGTACAAGTTAATAATTCACAATAATAAAAGTAAAAGAATTTAGCAAGAACAATCCATCCAAATACACGATCAGGTTTTAGAAAATAACCTGGCCGCTCCAGGAAGACCACACTGCTGCCGTTCCCGACCCAGGCGAGGGTGAGCAGGAAGGGGTTAAGGCTCCAGTGGGGCTCCAATCGATGCGTAATGATTTGGCCACCGGATCCAAGTCACGGGGTGCTTTGATCAGAGCCATGTGGTGCTTGGGGAGGGGGGTCTGTCGCACTCCACGATGAACCGTCTACTCTAATATTTTCTCCTAGGTCTCTGCATCCAGACTTCTTTCAGACAAATTATTTTTACAGTCGTTTCCATAACCTGAGATTCCATCAAACAGAAATGTAAAACTAACAGTGAGAGCCTCCTTCCCACCAGAGCACGCTCCCTCCACGGGGAGGGCGGCCGGGAACTCCTGGGCTGCCTCCCCTGACTTTGAACTTCAAGCACTGAGAATTACGATCTCCCTCTCTCTCCCTCTCTGTCTCCCTCTCTCCCTCTCTCTCTCTCTCACACACACACACACACACACACACACACACACACACACACACACTCCGGCCTGTGTTTTATGTTACCGTCAGGATGTGTATTCATATCTGTTATCGATCCACATCCTCAGAGCTCGGGTACACAACTGCCACTTGTCCCTGACTTCTGAGACAATTAATTCCCAGTGAGAGTGCAGGGAGCCCTTAGAACCAGGAGCATTCACAGTTAACACACAGGCACACAGAGCGGCACCTCAGCAAGGGTGATCAGGTCCCTCTATGGCTTCTTAATGATTCTCTGGGAAATCGAAGATAATTTGGAAAGAAGGATGAACTCTTTTGCCCTAAATTAGAAAGCACAGAACCAGAAGCAAAACTAAACAGAAAAATGGCATGTATAAGTCCAGGAAGGTGACCCTCTTGTGAGAACAGCCCGGGACCAGGGCACTCAGGTAGCAGTGTGTGACAGAGCCCCTGGAAGCATATTTGAGAAGCAGTCAAGCGGGTGGAGCTGCCCTAGCCCCAGAGAGAGCCGCAGCGCCTGTTGATGCTCAGTGCCAGGCTGGTGCATGAATAGAAAAGGATATAAAGCTGAATTTAAAACAGTTACTGAAAATACTAGAAATGAAGGAAAACGTCAACAGTTCTAGAATTCTCACATGTTATAAGAAAATCATTAACAAAACAAAAAAACACAAAATGTGTTTCTATCATAGTTTAAGATAAAAAGAAAAGCTCCAATCCTTAGTATTTTCCTCACCAACTTATACTAAGACTTTATGTATTTATTCTTACCATACTAGGGATTGAACCCAGGGCCTCGTGCATGCTAGGCAAGCACTCTACCACGGAGCTAGACCCCCAGCCCTTTACTAACATTTTTTAAATATTCTCATACTTTTTATAAGAGCTAATATATTCATTGGGCAAAATTGGGAAAAGACTAAAAAGAAAAAAACTACCCTATAACACACACATGCTTTCCATACACATTTGCATGGAGAATTACATTATTCTTTTCCATCTGACATACTTTTGTTACTAACTTCTCATGTTATTAACCAGTCTTGGAAAATGCTCTTAGTGATGGGTGAGAGTCCACCACCTTAGCTTCAGCTGAGAGCTCAAACTATGCAGTCGATCCTCCTGTCTCAGACTGTGCAGATCCCTCGTGATCCTTCAATCTGAGTGTGACACTAGAAACAACCTGCACCGGGCAACCCATGCCAGCGCACAACCACTCCACCAGGAGACCCGCTGTGGGAGCCGAACGTCCATTAAGGAGGGCTGCGATTCAGAACCCATGGTCCTCAGCAGCCCCACCGCAGTGCTTTGTGGGATTCTTCAACTCGGAAGCCAGGAGCCTAGTGGGAACCGCAGGGACCGTCACCAGCTAAGGATGGCTAAGGGCTACACAGTTGCACCTCCTGGGCGAGGTGGGACGTGTGCTGAGAATGACAGGAAGGGCGGTAATGCATTCCTGGGACATACCCTGGGCACGTCCTGCTTTTGGGGCAACTTATTTTTGGTGTTGGGGATGGAAGCCAGGGTGCTTGACCACTGAGCAAATCTCCAGCCCTTATAATTCTTTTTTTATTTTTTTGAGACAGGATTGACTTAATCTTTGTTGTTGCAATGCTTTAATAAAAAAAGTCATTGGGTTCTCTTTGGCAAAACCAGGCACAAATGGATGGTGGATTTATTTGTCTGAAGGCTCCAAGGCCCCAGTAAAAACTACTCTCCTCTAGGAAGTTCCGTCTACTTCCACTTGGTGTCATGACCTCAAAGGACAGAGGAGAAACCACCAGGACCATGCAAGGACAGCCAGGGACATCCAAAGGCGAAAGAAACTCAGCCCCCTGCCACGCGAGACCCCACTGACTGACTCAGGAGGCCTCGTGCATGACGGCCGTTGTGATGGCGCATCTGTATTCTCCAAAGCCCACGCGGTGCCCAGCTGGTGAAGACAGTGCCCCTGCCCACCCAGCCCTCACCTCCCCGTGAAGCCTCGGCGCCAACATCCGGCTTCCACTCTGCCTCTCTTCTAACCGACCACTACCAGCAAAAAGGGAAACACCACGCACACTGCTGTCACTTCCTTTTCAGACAGACGTCAATGTCACCAAGGTCTTTCAAATACCTGTGACTGAGATGAAGGGCGTCTGGAGCAGGTCTTTGGGAGGAAAGAGGAGGCTGGCAGGGCCCTCAGGGGCATCCCTGGAAAAGACGGGGCCATACCAGACGTGGTGGCCTCTGGGGCTGGAGGCGGACTGTTCACCGTGTCCTGATTTGTGCCTTCTCAAGTTTCTATTTTGTGCTTTAAAGGAAAGCACGTAAGTGTTAGCTCCTTACACACCCGTGTGGGCACAGTGGAGAAAACTTGCGGGCCGGGTAGGACCTGACGTCAGCCCGCCAAGGGCTGTGCAGAGGTGCTGGGGAAGCCTCCCAGGCTGCAGGGGGGCTGGACGCGACCACAGAGCACTCTGGACGGGCGCTTTCATGTCTCCTCTAGGAGGAGGAACAAGCCTCGGTGTTCTCACTGCCTCGTGGCTCAGAAGGGACAAGAAGAGACATAGAAACTGAGGACAACAAGGTCTCTAACTCAAATGAATCAGAATTCCTTGCACAGGATGAGCCACGGTGGCCACTGACGACTCCAGCACTGAGGGGAGGCGGGTCTGGAGCCTCGGCTGAGTCGTCAGCTGTGCTCTGGCTCCCGGGCTGCTGGCTCCAGCACACGTGAAGGCCCGCTCGGCTCTGAAGGGATCTGGTCACGCCTGCCCCACAGGTGAACTCTAAAACATCAAGGGCCAATGACTTAATAATGTGATTTTTTTTTTCCAGGTGACTCCTAGGGTGGATATTCCTAGATGTAAAGATCACTGTCCATCTCCGCAGACTCAGCACCTCACACAGAGCACAGGCTTGATGGACGTCAGGAAGATTCGTGAAGACAGACAACGAATACATCGCTCTGTTTAATTTCTGTGCCAACATATTCTCAATTATTATGCAAAGCTACAGAAGATACCAGACACTTCCTATTATCTATCTGGACCTTATGAAATAGATACAGTGCGCTCAAGAAAAAGCAGTTGACTTGAGTTTTCTTGATCATCCTTGATCTGTGGAGTCAACGTGATCGTAACACAAGGAGAGTGACAGTGTTCCGATGAGAAGATCCGGTGGGCCCCAGGAGGCAGGACTCCACGTCAGCACGCCAACGCCACCAATGCGGTGGGTGCACAGTGTCACCCTCGAGGACACCTCCCTTTACTCTCCACACAGAAGCACGGGCCACAGCCCTCCCTCCAGCACTGGCCTGGGCCTCACAGATCTTCCAGAACAAGGGTGGTTCCACCTGGTCGGCTCAATTGCTGCCCCCCAAGTTTTCTCCCTAACCAAATCTTCCAACTAGAATCATTACGTCAACCCGGACAACTTCTCACTTCTGGGGACAGACGTCTCTAGCAACACTCAAAGTCCTATAAGATAGATCCCCCTGAGTGCCCAAGGGAAGAGGAGGAACCTTTGAAGGACACAGAAAATCTAGACCTGGCCGTAGCCCGAGACATTTCTGCCAACTTGAATGCCAATGTCCCTTCACCTGAAGCCACATCCTGAGCTCTCCCGTGCAATGTCCCATGACCCCAGGCCTGCCTTCAAATCTTCCCCTAATTTGTTTTCTACTCTTCCCAAATTTGCCTATTTTCTTCCTCATGACACGTCTCATTCACCTGTGGCAGAAGGTGACATACTGTGCCCAGTACTGAGGCCCATGCCAGAATCAGGAGCTGTGCTTCCAGGCCACAGCAGTTACCCGACAAATCAAGTCACGGAACGTCAATCTTCTCCAATCGCTCAAAGTTGCGGGACCCTCTGTTCCTCCTTTAAGTCCCACTGAATTATACTTCATACACCACACAGTCCACACACCCGAAGGGTCTCCTTCAATGGTTTCGAGTATGTTCCTCGAGTCGTGTGACCATCGTCACAACCTAATTTGAGAATACTTTTATTACTCTCCCAAACACATCTGGGACCTTCCAGCAGTCACCCCTTTCCCCCAAACATCCACCCCTGCCAATCACAACTCTACCTCCCATCTCCAGAGACCTGTCCTGTGAACAGTGCGCTACGGGCTGGCCTGTGCTCAGTTCTTTGGGGTCTGTATTTGGAATACGGGCCTGTGTGGTGATCCGAGGGGAACACAGGCCATGCTCCAACAGGTCTGCCTTTCAGATAGGCCCAGCGCTATGGTCAGGGTTCCCACTCCTGCGCATCCTTGTCCACACTGGCGATGTGGCTCCAGCCAGCCTCGTGGATGGGAAGGGCTCCTCCTCCAGGGGGCATTTCCCCGGCAGTCAACAGCACTGACCCACCTTCATGTGCTCACTGGCCATTGTTTTAGCTTCTTCAGAGAAATGTCTGTTCAAATGTCTGTCCTGTCGTTTAACTGGGCTGTCCCTTTATCGCCGAGTTGCAAAACATGTTGACACCTATGTTTTCTGGATTCAAATCTAGCGTCAGTCCACACTTTGCCAAGAGTCACTGCATCTCTCAGTCTCCACGGTGTGCTTGGAAGCACTGGGTTTTCATTACAACGAAGTCCGAGTTATCTGTTTTTTCTTTGCCCTTGTGCTTTTGTTGTTATATCTAAGAAAATATCGCCCAGCCCAGGCGACTTGGGAGTGGGTCCTCGTTTTTCCCAGGGTATAGCTTCGGCTCTCACATTTAGGCGCACTGTCCACTTGGAGCTAATGTCTGCGTGTGATGTCAGGAAAGGGAGCTGGCTGCTTCTGCAGAATGCTGTTCCCCACCACCTGATGGAAACACTTTGTAACCCAACAAACACTCGGCTGCCTGTGTTAAGAACCAGCTGAATATAACAACGGGAGACTTCTTCAAATTCTCATTTTCTTTTGATTTTCCAACACACTGTTGTTCTTATTCTCAAAAACATTTATTAATCACGAAACCATTTTTTGAAATTAAACCGTGACTTCTGATATTTGATGGGTGGGGCAGAGATAACTTTTCCATAGACTTAAAACCTTAGCAGCTGAACTTCTTGAAGATGAGTGCCTAGGGGAAAGTCTTTCCCAGGTCCCGTGAACCACTCGTATGCCGGAGATGCTTCTAGAACGAACCCTGTGGAGCGCAACCTCCCATTCTCTCAGGGGCGGGATTTATGTCTAGAAGGGCTGGGGCTCAGCAGGTGAAGACCTCACTTGTCATTAGAGCTATCTATGCTCACACCAGGAGCACGTGGGTCCCCGCCCTGCCCTCTATCTGCCCATCTGCAAGGGAAGGTGCCCCTCCCAGGAAGCACCTCCACACACTTCTGCCAAGGACGTGCAATGCAGCGGGTACAAGTGGCCCACCTGCTCACAGGTAGGCCATGAACACAGGTAGGGCACGAGTGGGTCCTGGCTGCGGGGATGGACTGGGCGGCACCATCCTCCACAGCTGCCACGCTCCTCCGGTCCACCCCACCCCACCCCACCCCACCCCACCCCAAGGCCCACTTCATAGCTCCCCTGAAGTAGGGGTTGTCCTGCCTCTCTCCCTACTACCACCTTCTTTGTTCCCACCACTGAGGACTGTCGTAGAGCCAGCCAACACTGACCAGAGACCGGCACCAGGCTGACCCCCACTGCTCATGGCCCCGTGTCTGTCCTTGTCCTCATCCTTGGTCTCGTGTCCGTGAGCACATGCTTCTCAACAACGGCGAGAGGCACAGGGTCCTCCCTCTCAGATCCGTCACGCCCACGCGCTGGTCCGCCTGGCAGAGGGATGCGCCCTCCCGGCCCCACAGGCAGCTCAGCCCCAGAGCCGAGCTGCACCGACTGACCACACCACCACCGGGTCCAGGAGGTCACGCTGTCCTGAAGCTCTTCCGCTAATCCACTCAATGCCCCAGTGGCCAGAAGGAAGACCCTGCTTCTCTTCTCTCCTCTTTACAGGCCTGCTCCTCGGCCACCGGGTCCGGCCCAGTGAGACCCAAGTGCAGGGCAGGAGCTTCTCGGGGCTGAAGATGGAAACAGGAATCTGAGAGCATTCCCACCATGAGGCTGTGCCGGACTCCAGTTTTCAAATCAGATAAACCGACAGCAGAATTCTGCGAATAAACCTGAGTGTCGGAACAGGCTCAGCCACACGTGACGACCCCAGCCAGATGTGATGTCCCCAGCCAGACGAGACGGCTCCTCACAGAGGACCCCAGGAAGAAGAGAGGGTGGTCTGGCCACTGTGACAGACAGGGCTCCTGCAACCCCCAGCGCCCCCTTCCACCTCAGAGTTCTTTCTGTTTTTCATACTATCCCCATCTCCTCAAAATCAGCTGGAGTCCAAGTGTGGCCTCGTGGAGAAGAGAAAAGGACAGGCTGAGCGCCCTCCAGTCCCCACATGGAGCATGGGGAAGGGCAGTCTCACATCTGCCTGAGCAGCAGAGGAGGACCAGGGACGTGGGCCTCCCACCTGTTCTCCTGACCTTCTCCCCAGCTGTCGGGAGGACTCTGCTAGGAGCAGAGGGGCTTCTCACTGCACCCCAGAGCTGGCCCACAGCGTGGACGTGACTTCTCACGCGCACACACACACATACTCGGGTACACACGTGTACTACGTGTTCCTTCAGCAGTTTCCCGAGCTCGCCTGCCTCACGGTCCTACCACCAAGACAAGGGTGTCTCACCAACCCTGTTGAGGGCTGCCTGAGGGAGCGCAGGCGCCCGCCCCCACACACCGGGTCTCCCCCTCTCCCAGGCAGGGAATCCTTGACTCTCCTTCCCCAGAACGCTCATCATCTCAATTTTCTGCTGCTTTTCAAATCATGTTTAATTAGAGGATTTCACATTCCCTTGTGATATGATATTCATGAGTAAAACTTGCAATTGGAGTGACTGTGAATTAGTCTATTAAGTGCCACATTTGTGCTTTTAAACAATGATGGAGATTATTGTTATTATCTGCTCTCAATATTGTGCTTGGAGATGTGAGGACTACCTTAACTAACTCCACATCTGAAACGCAGGCTATTAACCACTGATGGCCAGCGCCCTTCTTTTTTATCCTCCTCCCCTTTGTTGAATTGTAAATCATCCCAAAAGGAACACAGGGTGCTGTTCTGCAGCCGTCCTGCGGGCAACGGCCCAGTGGTGGTGCGGGGCGTTGGACCAGTCTGAGAAGCACGCCCTTGGCTTACCGAATTAGGGACTCGTGCATCTTGGGGGAAAGTCGACCACAATGTCAGAATCGTGACTTCTCAGTCGCAGCTTCTTACGAAATCTATCCACTAAAACATTAAGAACGTAGTAGCCGTGAGTACATGCAGAGGACGGCAGGAAGGATCCGAGAACGCAGACGGGGCCTGTGAGACGTGTCTGCGCTGAGGGCGAGGCCTCCCTGCTGCCGATGTCCCTGGAGCAGTGCTTCTCAAACTTTCCCCTGCCTGGGGAACTTCGACGGACAGCTTCTCGCTCTGTAGTCTGGGGCAGGGCCCAAGATGGCATCCCAAGTTCCTGGGAGGCCGTGCTGTAGCACCAGGACCAGAATGCGAGTACCACGGATCTCAGAGGGCTCCTTTAACGTGTCTCCCGAGACACAGCTGTGCTGAAGGACCTTCTCAGGAGGCGTCCCTTCCATGAATTCTGGGTGGAAAGGCGAGGAGCAGAGGAGACCCACCAAGCAACGCCACCAAGCATCGGCTGTGGCCCTTTTGGCTCCTGTCTGGCTTTTCAAAAATACCTACATGTGACAAAGCAAGAAAGGCCACCTTCCACTCCTGCCTACTGAACGCCCACTTCACATCAGCCAGGGGGTGCCCGGGGACGCGGTCAGTCAGCAGTGTTGCGCACCGGGTATCACACCACTCAGGACTATCCCCGCACGGAGGGCTCACCTGCGGGTGGACAGCTCTCAACACCTCCTGGTCCCCACACCCTAGGTCGGCTTTCAGAACCCTGTGCCTGAGCCTGTTCCCATCCCTCAACCAGGAAGCAGAGGACACGTGTGGAAAACAGTCGTAGACCAACTTTGTGGGAAGGTAAGTGATAGCTTTGGATTTTCCTAGGGTTTCCACGCGCTACGGAAGTTAGCATGGGCTATGTCATCTGCCAGAAGCAAAGCGGTGGATGTGAAGGCCAGGTGGGACAGCAAAGGGCCAGGTGAGCGGGCATGGTATGGTCAGTCCAGGCCCCTCCCCTCTCAAAATGGTGAGGCCCATCGCAGCACCCAACTCCAGATGTGCCCTCAAGGTTGTCCCCCCACCCCCTGTCAAGTGGGGGAAGAATGCCCGTTTTTAAAGATGAACAGAATTTTAAAGATGTATTAGAAAAAAGGAGGCTGAGCATGTCCTACCTCTGGTTTCACAGATGCCACTTTACAGGATGAGGCTCAATTTACTAGATTTTAAAAAGCGACTTGCTTTAAAGAAAATGCTACAAATAACTGCACGGCGGACACGGCACACCTCAGGACAGTGGGGCCCCGATCCCAGCACAGAGGAGGTCGGAGAAACCTCCAGACCTCCGGAGGCCAGAGGCCCCTCGATGAACACCTCATGTGAACGCTCGTGAGGAGGGAGGACTTCTGGGACTCAGACCCACACAGGCCCAATGACACAGGGCAGCGCTTCCAGTGCCCTTAAGACCTGACCTTATCACTCAGGATCAAGGGGCGTCTGGTGTGGGGACCATCTAGGTGACTCGTAAGTGGCTGCCTTACAAAGGCTAGGAACCCTAGGCCAGGTGGCAGGCCCTGACGTCACGCTCACCACCAGCCCCATCACCAGCATGCCCCAGCTCCCAGCTGCACTGGGCAAAACACACCACCGCGTTCCCAATGTCTGCAGTGTGGCCTGGCAGGATGGTGCGCAGAGACCTGGGGCGTCGAGTGGGCCACAGCACAGTCTCGCAGGGACCAAGTCTCGCAGTTAGGAAGGCGGCCTGACATCTGACACCAGCAAGGTGACACCCTGCGGCCAGGGCTCTCCACTTCCTGCATTAACACTGGGTCTTGCTAAGAAACCAAAAGGGCTCTCAGAGACTTGGGCAGCAACTGTCAATGCAGATACACGGACAATGATCCAAAGTCATTAACGTGTGGGTCAGTGTGTCTGCGCTGGTGTGTCACAGGCCAGCCACCACCTTGTCCACAGGTTCTGGTACATTAAGGACCCAGAAAAACAAAGAGCACCTGTAACATTTCCAACGCGAGTTCCTCTGAGCTCCTCCTCCACCACGCACTACGGAAGTCAGCATGGGCTACGTCACCCACCAGAAGCAAAGCAGTGGATGTGAAGGGCAGGTGGGACAGCAAAGGGCCGGGTGAGCTGAGGACACAAGCCACCCACTCAGATCAGGCTCCTGTGCCCCCCGGGTCCCTCCTGACTTCCTGTGAGCCCTTTGATTTCTCTTCCTGCAGATGCTTCCGTTATGTCCACTGGGGTAGACGCTCCCCACCTTTAACTTGCTGTTCAATTTTATTAAACACCCGTTTAGTGATACGCACCACGGCGGGTTCCGAGGTCAGAACCTCCAAACGAGGGCGCACACAATTCATGAGTGAGTAGGACACGTCGATTCCTCTATGTGCGTGTGCTAACGCAGCTTTCAAACGTACAGATACACGTGTGTATGTGCAGGCGTGTTCCTCACCGCCAGCTGCTGGTTTTTTTTAATACAGGTAAGACACTGGGACGTGCACACGCGTGATCACATAGTCTGATGGGACGCACTTTCCAGCTTCTGTGCTGATGGAGATGAACACTGAAGAGTTTGGGGTCACCTGCATCGACTGTGAGGGAACGGGTGCTCGTCCTCGGATGACGGAGCTCTGCCCGATTCCGCAGCTGGGGACACAGGGCTACTGAACAGGTGACTGGACATCAAAGCTGCGATATTTGATCTGGGCCTTGAAGTATCAGTAGGAGCCCAGCTGCTGAGAGGGACAGAACAAGGACAGAGGCCTGGAGCACAACAGACCCAGAGAAGAAATCCAGAGAGAAGAGGCGCCAGCAACTGCGAGTGACTCGCAGGCCAGGAACGAGGGAGTCCCCGCTGGGCCACACTCTTGAGACACTTTTGTCTTTCAAACAACTAAGGACGCGTCTGGGCACTGAAACCCCGATATTCGTAAATAATCCCAATCTGGATGGCTTCTCTGTCCCTCTGACCTTCAGAAGGGATGAATGGGGGTGCACAGGACAGCACTTGGGAAGCTCAAACGTCCCGTCAGGGCAGCGCAGTGGTTTCAATGTGCAGTCCCTGGGGGCCTGCTGAGGAGGAGCACCTGCTAGCCCACCCTGACTCACCGAGTCCGAAGCCCCGGGGTCGGGCCCAGCAGCCTGGGCTGCAGCCAGTCCCCCAGGTGACCCAACGCAGGTGAAGGCCGAGACCCAACCTCACCAGAAGCCAAACGGTCTCCCGTTTAGAGCATCTACAGGTATCAAAAGAGGCCACCCGGGTGCTCCCATAGCACTTGGGGAAAAAGACTGGCAAAAGTGTGACTGCTCTTGGTGGTCTCAACCTCTGATACCCATTAGCTGGCTTTTTTCTGAATACGTCATCCAGTCTCTGCAATGATGCCTAGCACCTACCACGAGCCAGGCTGGGTGTGCGGGGGTGTGACGTGGACCACAGGACAGAACTTTCCCACACAGAGGCCTTCGGGGGGTGGGGGTCAAAGACACCAAGATATTCCACAAGTGTGCATTTTAACAAATCGTCTATAGGATCACGTGTAGTTGTGGACATCGTTTTTTTTTTTTTGGTACTGGAGGTTGAGTCTGGGTGCTCTCACACTGAGTGATGCCCCCAGACCTTTGGACTATTCTTATTTTGAGCTGGAGTCTAAGTTTCCCAAGCTGGCCTCCAACTGGCAGTCCTCCTGCCGCAGCCTCCCGAGGAGCTGGGCTGTGGGCATGTGCCCTGCCCTGCTGTAGTCTACGTTTCTAGGGCTGCAGGGTCTCTCTGGCCTGCAGGTGTCTGTGTCCATGCCCGTCTCAAATTAGACCGTGAAGCCATGAAGAGGAAGAAGTGCTGCCATCCTTCAACTCCCAGAAACCCGAGTCAGCACTTGATAACTGTCCACTACTGCAGCTCAGGTTCTCATCCAACAGCGTCATACTCAGCGAACTCATATTCACCTACTGTGTGCCAGCAGCTCAAGCAGGTGCTCCTCAGTCCTCACAGTCCCAGCTCTGAGGCGAGGCTGGACACCGTGCCCTGTGAGACTGGGGAAGCCAAGCACACTGAGATGAAGTGACAAGCAGCAGCCTGGCCCTGCAGTCCACTGCGGAGCGGCTCCTAACAGCTGTCACCAGCACAGCACTCTGCAGGCTGCGGCCACCATGCAGCACAAGTCCCATTTTTTGCCTCTGCCCCGGGGCCTTTGCTTCTGCCTGTAGGGGTGTTCCCCTTCCTCTTCAGGTCTGTTCAAGGGACAGAGTGACAGGCATGGCCAGGCCACCCTCTCCACCTTGCGTGGCTGCCTGCCTGCCTGCCTGCCTGCCCCCGGCTCCAGGATGTGCCTCCTGTCCTTGTCTAACTCCAGGTCTGTTTCTGCACTGTCCCCTGCCGACGTGACCAGGGAGCTCAGCTGTAAGAGCCACAGCCCAGGACACCTGGCAGGTGCTCCGTGTTGGGCAAGACGGTTGAATGGACACACGTTGTGCTGACCCTGACTCCTGTCCCACTTGGAAACAGACTTCGCTGAACTCTAGACAGCTTCCCACTTATCTGTGGTGAGCTCCTTTTTAGTTCTGTCTTCACCATCCTCTAATTTATTCAAACGCCACTGGATTATTCCAGCTCCTGGTGTCAATTTTTTTCTAATTAAAGTAAACTGCCATTTATTTCTCACACTGATCTTTAACAGGAGACATCGTGTTCTCGTCGCAAATGTGACTCATGTGGAGAAATGTGAGTCGAACACAGGGGCTCATGGGTACCGGGACGACAGGCCTGGTCTGTCACACTGCAGACACGAAGGCCGTCCCAGACCAGAGACGTGGTGGGGCCTGGGGTACCCAGAGTGGGGAGCCTTTCAGGGGGGAGATGAACTGGAATCCCTAGGACACACCCTCAGGGGAGCCCTTGTGAAGGCGATGACGACATACAGGAAAGCGGGTTCCTCTCCCTTCCTGCCATCCCAGGCCCTCACAGCACAACGTGGAGCCCAGAGCTGCCCAAGAACCCGCAGAGAGCAACCCCAAGGCAGTTCTAAAAGGGGAAGCGGGGAGGAAGAAAGAAGGGCGAGGAGGCGGCGGCGGCCTGCCCCTGGACTGATCTCCTGGAGACTACCTGTTCAGGGAGCCTCACAGGTAGTGTAGATACCACCAGCCACAGTTGCCATGGGTCTGTCTGTTTACCAAACAAGAACACAAACAGGGACACAGAAGCAGCTCCTGTGGTGGCCTATAAATGGCCTGCTGGTGCCTCTTCCCAAGTGCCTCCAGACCAGCGCCCTGCCCCGCCCCTCCCTTTGTGCTGGAGACATCCTGGTGCTGGAGCACTCTGAGCTCCCTCAGTCTCCAACTCCCCCCCCCCATTTTTAGACTTAAAAAACAACCAGCCAGAAAGTAGCCCAATAATCCTAACTGGACAATGAAGATCGTTTCCACATCTAAATGGGGAGAAAAAAGGAGAGACAGGGACACCGAGGGAACAGACACCTGTTTATGGGACTGTAGCACGAACATGCACTTCTCCTGCCCTGTCACTCCGCCAGCCACCACCCAGAAAGGCCCCTGCCTGTGCACACCAGGTGTGCGTCGCCCTGCGGAGATGACCAGGGCCTACAGGACAGCGGCAAGGCCCAGCTGCGGCGGCAGGTGAGTGGCAGAGCGTGTGTGCACACTGAAGCTCAGACCTGAGGTGCAATCCCGCGCGAGGCGGCGGCCACCGGGAGCAGAAGCCCCGGCTTCACACTACATTGACCGCAGCCCCACCCGGGGCACAGCCCGGCGCCTCCCTGTGAATGGGACCGAGCGCCATATGGACGGAGACACTGAACAAGCTGTACAGCTCTTGGCGACATGTGCCCGGGGGATTGTCCCATGTAACACCACCTGGGCTGTGGCGATTGTGCGCTGCATGCGTGGCGGCCCCGGGGAGCCCACTGGGATGTTATTTCTGAGTACACACAAAAAGGAAAATTACAGTTAGGAGAATTCTCTGGCTAGCGTATCTGTTGCTCAATTCCAGAAATAGCTTCCCAAAGGAATGGTTATCTTCTTTATTCACACAGGCAGAAGTGACAAGCCGGAGCACATATTAACAATCTCCCTTTGTGAGCTCCCACTATTGTTCTAATGAGGAGAATATACTTTATAATATACTTAGGCCTGGACTGATTACAAAAGGGGGTGGAATAAAGAACTTTGGGAATGCTGTACACATGTAACACACTCATTTGCATTGCCCCAGCGAGCCAGCCGGTGGGGCGGGGGGCTCCCTCCAAAAGACCTGCGCGGCTGGCTACTGGGCCAGGCAGCGAGAGGAGGACGACCACAGCTCGGCAGGGAAGCCCTCCTGCCAAGTCTCCAGCTGTGTCCTCCTCTGCAACCATGACTGGCTTGGGAACCTGGCAGTCACGAGGGATCACGAGGACACCAGGACTCTTCTAGACTGCCTGGCCTTCGGGATGGAGGCACTTAGGTTGCCCTTCTGCGATACCCACCCGAGAAAAACTTCCACTCATGAAAAGCAGGTGGGAAATGCAGGTGCGCATTCCAACAAGCACCTTCTGCAGGTGAAAGCGTAAAACCCAGTACAAGGGGCAACGCCGTAGGAGTCCAAGGCTGGATGGCCCTCTCCTCTGGCCATGGCTTCCCTTCACCCCCTGGGTGTGTGAGCACAGGCCCTTCCACCAGAGTGAACACGGAGAACCCGTGAGCTAGCAAGAGGCCTCGGCAGAAAGCCTGTGCCCGCCAGAGCCGTGCATCAGGGCAGAATGTCCAGGAAACTGGGGGTTCCAACATTATTTGGGGTGGAAAACTTGGCCGGTTAGGCATGGGACGGTCTATGGTGGAGATTCACATCACACAACGTCCCAAGGAAAAAACTGAAAGTCAACCAAATTCAGGAGCAACTTCTAACTCGAACGTGCCTGTTCATATCAATGATGTCATTTTATTAGGAAGCATTCATCACTTAAGCACAATAAATAGAAAAAGATTTATGGAGTCTGATGACGCTGTGTGTGATAAGGCACTTCACTGAGGTAAGACACAGCTACCAGGGGACAGTGGCCAAGCTGTTTATTTTTTGTTTTCTTTGAATCACCCCACAAAGTGAACAGGCAAGGAAACCCATAAACCCTGGCCCCTTCTCGCACCTGTGTCCCACTGGCCTGGGAGAAGCCCCTCCTCCTGCTCAGGCCCACGAGCACCTGGCTGCAAAGGCTGAGATAAGTGAATGGCAGCCAATTGGAGCCTGGCTGGGTGCCAACCAGCACAGTGCACTTGGGGTACAAGATGCCGAGGAGCCCCCAGAGGGTGCTTCTGACTTAAGAAAGGAAGCCTTGCCCTCAACAGGCTCCTTCTTCCACTGTATACAGACAGTGCCAGGATGCTGCCAGGAGCCTGCACTCAAGCAGACCAACCGCCTGGGCTTTAGGCTGCTCCACACACCTGGCAGGACACCGGCAGCCTGCTCGCCACAACCCAACCTGCTCCTTCCACTTCCAGCCTCCCGGCCTCCCTCCTTGAGGAAAGATGAGGGCGAGGAGGAAGAGAGGTGGCTGAACAGCCAGGTGCAGCTCCAGGCTGTGACCACGGGAGGTCTGGGCTTGGTCTTGAACCCCTGGCTTTACTCACTGGGGACCCTGATCAAAGGTCTAGGCTGAGCCAAAGTGGTTCTGATGAGCCGCCCAGCTGGGAATCAAGTACTTGAGGGTAAGAATTCAGGTCTGGTCCCTGCAGGGCCACTAACCATCAGTGAGACTCCCGCAAGTTCTAAGACCCTTCTTGGCCCCAGTAGCACCATCTGTGCAAAGGGGACCGTAACCCTACCGTGACACAGGAACAGGTCAAGTCCCCTCTGCACTGCATATCACACAGAGTCATGGTGACATGATCATTAGCTGCTTCTCATCACCGTCACATGTCAGGGTTAGATTTCCCAGAGAAGAGAAAAACCGGACCTTCAAGAACTTATGCCTGAGACCCCACAGACAAAGTGCAAACCGAGGCCTCTGGGAACAGAGCCAGGGGTGGGTCCTTCCAGCAACATGGCTTCTCTGACAGCCTGCACAAGAATGGCGACTGCTGTCTCTGTGCACTAGGATGTCAATCAAATCTGGGGAGTGGGGAATTCGGTTCTTGTCAACATTCAAGACCCAGGAAAACTGAACATCTTGCCTGCACTCCTTCTCGAACTTGAACATGCATGTCAAACCCCTGGGGACCTTGCTACAGTGCAGATCTGGGTTCAGCAGGTCTGCGGTTAGTCTGAGGCCTGGATTCTCTGATAGGCATCCACACCATGACCCAGCTGCAGGCCTGCAGCCTGTGCACAGCAAGAACTTAGGTATGCATGGCAGATGCAAATTCCCACATGCCATCTCAGAGCCAGGGAACCCAAGTCAGCATGGGAAGGGCCCAGAAGGCTGCCTGCTTCCTGAACTCCCTGAGGATGACTCTAAACAGGAGGAGCAGGTCTGATGCTGAAGGTCCAGGGCTGCAAACTTTTTCTAAAGATGGCTACACAGTAAATATTTGAGGGGCCAATTACTCAAGCTTGCTGTGGTAGTGCAAAAGCAGCCAGAGGCAACAGATAAGGGATGAGCACAACCGTTCCCAGTTAAGACTTTATGCACAAAAGCTCACAGTGGGCTGCATTAGTGGTGGGCCATGTCTGCCCACCTCTGTTGCAAACCATTGCAAAGCTTCCAGAGTACTGGCAGGTCGGAGTCAAAATTTGCCACCCTTTGTACATTCTTCAAAATGCCCTTGTGGAAAGAAAGAATTAGGAGACCTGCTTTGCTCAGTCTTTCAAATAAACAAACAAAAAGAAGAACAAATTACTGATTTTTGAAAAACAAAATTGAAATGAGGAAGAACTCTTGAGAGTCACGGGAACAATAACTTATTGCTGACATTTCTGGCTCTACAGACTCTGAATCAACGTGAGAACACGCAAAAGCTAAAGACTTGCGTATCTAACAGTCCGGGAAACTAACTTTTAGAATTTTAGCAGTTAAACCAAGAAGGCCGACATTTATCCATCAACACAGAATTTAGTTTAAGGAAACAAACAAACAACAACAACAAAACCAAGTTAAAACATCAAGCATGTTCACATTTCAAAGTTCCTTGTCTTTTGAAATTATCAAGGCCCATAAACATGAATGTCATTGTTATATAGTCAAATAAGTGGCCACCAGTCAAGAGGCCACAGATCAAAAGCAGAGACTGCAAACAATGAAACTGCCCCACAGCACAGGAGCCCAGCAAAGCCTGCAAGGGCTGTCTCAAGGCTGCTGCCAGCTGTGGGCCGCAGAAAACGCAAGCAATACCCCTACCAGAAAGGGAAGGAGGGAGGGAAGGAGGGAGAGGGAAGAGAAAAGGAGACAACTGGCATGCTTGGGGTCCGTCAGCAAGTGAGGATGGCCGTCCAGGGTCACCCGAGGGATCAGAGGCAGGTGACACCTCATGGAAGACGGGACCCCACTGGGGTTGCTGGGTTCTGAGGAGAGAGAGTATGATGGCCTTGGAGGAAGCAGGGTCCACCCAAGCTCAGGCTCTGCAGAGTTCAAGGAAATGTCTGACCAAATGCTTAAGGAAGCCCTGTAACAAGTATTTAGAAGAGCCAGGCAGCAGCGATGCTCGAGTTACAAAACCTCTCCTGATGGCAAACTGAAGGCAAAGAGCGGGAAGGCTCTGGGCAAAGGAGCACTGCTTCTGTGGGCCACGGAAGACAGCGGAAGCCCCACAGATGCAGGAGGCATCCAGCAGAAGCTGCAGGGTGACCAGGCAGGACAGGGCGAGGACGCTCCAGGGGCAGGACTGGCCTCCCGTTGGCCTGTGTGCAGATCCTGCAGGGCATTCATGCTGCGCACTGGGTTCTGTTTTTGGGTTTCCCAGCCTCCATGAGAGGCCTAGTAAAGGTTTCTATGTTTCATAAAAGAGGAAACGCTACTACTCTCACGTAAGTGCTATGGTTTGCACATAGTAGGTTAAGTCAATAAAGGTTTTATTAAATTTTAAGTTGAATAAAATTGAACATTATTTAAAATTTAAAATCATTGAATTTCAAATTCGATTTGAAATTTCTTTTAGAGATACAGATTTCAACATATCATAACTCAGCTTTCACCTCCAAACTGAATGGAAACTTGAAGTCCTGTTCTGTAAATGCAAAGTCAGACATGAACCTGGATCTTGGGCGCGCCACCAGCTGGCTCTGTGACCTGTAACGTGATTTCCTCATCTGCAAATTGGGTGCAGCAGCGTGCATACCGTGGGCTGTGGCTCCTTTGCGCATGGCACAGGGAGGGGATTGACTGAGCACCCTCTCTCCCTTCCCTAGTGCACCATAACATAATGTGATATTTAGAATTTTAATTCAGGCAATTACTTAAGTAGTAATTGCTATTTGTATTTACATAGCTGCTTTGATCCAAAAAGCTCAAAGGGCTTACTAAATTTAGCATTTTAATAAATGTTTCATTTGCATTCTGTTGATTCTGTTTACCCACACCCCAACTTGGAATTTTCTAAAGTGAGACAGTCAGACAACTCGAAGGGACATGGCTTCAAGGTCACAACCTGCCCAGCCTGAGTCTCATCTGTGTCACAGAAGGGGTCACAACTCCCCAATCCCCTGGAAGATAGGAGAGCAGGAACCTGGTGTGCCTGCTCCCCTGCACACTCCCTTCTTCAGCTCCTGCCCACCGAATGCATCCCCACGGTGCTTCTCCAAGACCCTGACGACAGAGATGTGCTTATTGCACCAGTGAATTTACACGTAATCAGCACAATAAACATTATTAAATTGTCGGGAGAAAAATCAAAGTGGGAAGCGCGGCACCAGTACTGAATTCTAATGATGCTGAGTGTCCGCGGCTGCGCAGGGACAGGATCTTAACAAGCCTTGATTTCAGCGCTGGCCTCCGCCTCCCAAACCACATGGGCTGCTCCTGCCGTAACACTGCTGAATATTGATAAACGTCTCTGCCCCGCGCAACAGGGAAGTGGGTTTCTATTGGCAATCTTTCCCAAAGTGTGCTTTTCCCCTTCTCTGCACTCAAGGGTTTACCCTGAATGATTTAATTATAATTTTCCTTGTGTAAGACAAATTAAAGAGGAGAGTAGGAGTGGCGTGCCAACCACATTATTTATCTCCTGAACAGATTGCTGCTCACCAGACCCCAGAGCTGCTGCGGCAGAGGCTGCTCACGGGAGACGCACCAGGCCAGGGTGGGGGACTGGGGGGGCAGGAGTTTTCCAAATGGCAGGGAGACTTGCCACCCGGGTGCCACGCACATCAGACACACCATGACTCTAACCACGCACCAAAACTCTCGTAGGACTGCCTTTCCCAACGAGTCTCCCCACAGAGCCACCCCAGGCAGGAGTCTGTCGGGTGGAGGGGTGCCAGGGGCCCTGGCTGGGCGTGATGTTCCACGAGAATGGGGCAAAGAGAAAGCTCTGCCACAGGAAGTGTAGGCAGGGCTCTCGAGGACCCATGTTCACAGGAGAACTAGCAAGGAAGGGCCAGCTCCCGGCACCAGGGAGGACACGCCCTCAGGGACAGCGGCAAGCTTTCTCCCTTTCCTTCACCATTTCCCACTATTTAAACCGCACATCACACATGGGACTTTTAAATTAATCATAATAGGTAATATTCATTTTAAGTACCTATATACATACAAAGCTGGCGGACGAATAATTGATTTTTTAAATGATCAATTCTATAAGCTTAAAAGCGTTGAATTATCTTTAACTGAAGGTGTTCTTGGCCTTCCTGGCTACAGCCAGTGAAAATGTGCTGACTGGGGTGGGGTAGTGGCACAGCTCAGTGGGAGAGTGCGCACCAGGCCCTGGGCTCCAGCCCCAGCAGCAGAAACAATAAAACACAAGAAACTGCACTGGGGAGGACTTTCTTTGAGTCTGGCCACATTTCCTCTAAGCCGAGAGAATCAGGAGCTTAAGTGATGGAGTGTCACTCTGTAGCTGTGTCCTCCCTGAGCACACAGCTGGAAGGCCAGCCTGTTTTCACACCCAGGCGAAGGCTCCCTGGAACCCGAGCTCTCTTCTGACCCATGGTCTAACTCTGGCATGTAGCGAAATGGAGACACGGAGTCGAGGCACAGTGTCCATGCACACATCCCGAGAGAAGAACCCAACCAGCAGAGCATCCTGGAATCAGTGTCCCGCGGAGCCACTGAGCTTCCAACGTGCCTTAAGACACCCAAAGGGCTGTGCTCCTGGCTCACCTATCACCTGGCTGCATCTACACAAGGAGAGAACCGCCTCGGGACGCCCCTCGCCCTCCCGTGAGAAGACTGCAGAGAGACCTCAAGTGCACCCGTCCACGCTTCTGAGTGCCAGGCCCCCCAGGCCTGTGGATGGAGATGCAATTCAATTGTCCAGCAGCAAACGGACCACAGCAACCCTAGGATGGGAAAAGCAAGTCCACCAAAGGGCAGCAGCCCCAAGCCTCTCCTTTCAAGCTCCCTAAGACTTTCTATTTAGAAAAAATGATGACGATGATGAGATGACAAAGCAGGGCTTCAGGCCACCTTCCGGCCATGCGTGTCTTTCCCCACTGCAAAGGGGAGCCACACTCTGGCCAGCGGCTCCAAGCAGCCTCGCCCTGTGCCCCATCCTGTTCCTCAAACTGTTCTCAACTAGTCCCTTTAAAGCATCGTTTAGTTTTTGACACCTGCCATGGAGATGTAAACAAGGAGATCTTACCGGCCAGTCCCAAGTTCTAGTGGGAACATATTTATTATTCTCATTTCTGCTGTTTAGGCTCAAACATAATACCTGTGTGTGCGTGTGCATATGTGTAGCTGTGTGTCCCTGACAAGGGATGCAGTCTGAGAAGTGTGGTCGTTGGCCCCTTCGGGGGTGTGTGAACATCACCAGTGTACTCACACAGCCTACCTGGGCTACGTGGGGTCACGTGCGCAGCACAACCCATTGCTCCCAGGCCCACAGTGCATGAGTTTAGCCCAGGCACAAGAGAAAAGACGCACGGGAGACGGGGTCAACATGAGGTGTTTGAGCCTGCCGCTGGCTAACATGACGTACTATTCACTGTCAACGATGTCTTTTAATAGGTAGAAGGAGCACACTCTAAAATGGTGATTGATGAGTACAGCAGAGCAAGTGTGTGGATCAGTAACGGCACCACTCATCACCAGCCAGGACTGTGCGCGGGGTAACTGCACGTGTGTTGTGTGTACATGACTGGCGTACACTGCTGTTGACTCCGGTATCCCCACAACACTCGAGTAGCGCCCTGTGGGTTGGCCCCGTATGGCCGTGAGGCATGGAGTGGTGGGAATTTTTCCCTCCTTTATAATCTTATGGGACCACTATTATATATGTGGATCAGATCTTGACTCTATATAATAAACAGATAACTATTTTCTGATATAAAGATATGTACCTGATTACACCAGTTGCCTTATGATGCTCAACACCACGAGAAAGACATGAAATCATGTTTGCAGCTGCTTAACTGAAATATATAATTCATTTTTTTATGGAGTCATTGCTATTTAAGAACAAAATCCAGAATTTGCTTCTTCCTGATGGAAGCAGCATTTACTATCACATCCTGCTGTTTAGGTCTCCCCTTCTGTGTGTGGAAGCTGTGTGTGTGAAACACACAGGAAACAGTTTAGAAAGAGTAAGCTGGAAAGAGCTGTCAATCTTAGGGGTGCTCTCTGCTCAGGAAAAGCACCCCGGTAGCTCGAGGAACACCCCTGGGCAGAAGGGACCACGGCAGGGATCAACAGCTTGGCTTTCCTAGAACTCCTTGTGCACATGACATCCTCCAGGCCTCCGAGCCAACCTGGGCTTCCACGAACACACATGTTGAAAACTATGAACTCGTAAGCTCAGGGCAGGAAGGCAGCAGGAGTGAGGCGACCCGATGACCACCGTGCTGAGGAAGCTTGTGTGCGGATACAAGGCCACCTGCACCCCTCCAGCCTCGCGCCCTCACTCAAGGTCTACACGCACCGTGTGCTTTGGGGACACACGAAGGCAAAGACGGGCTTCCCACCTTTACAAGGGCAACGTAACGTAAGTCCTGTTTCTCAAACCACGATGCGAAATCACCCACAGCAGATGCGCCTGGTACCAGCAGGTGCTCAGAGCCCAGAAACTGAGCTTGACCAGGGGGAGAATTTGGCAGACAGAGGACCTGTAAGTCTTGAAATCTAACCCAACGAGACACTCCAAGACTTCTGCACGGCCCTAAGCCCATGAGATCTACAGCCATACTAATTCCATGTTGAAAAGGTGAAAACAATTAGATGCTCACACACACCCACACCACATTGAATACATTGTTACGTAATTACAGGCACCTTCGAGTCACACTGATCCAATTAGGGAGCCCTGGGCCAGGTGGGGTCAGGCCACCTGCCCTCCCAGGCCGTGGCCAGCCTTCTGCGGGGCCCAGGCCCCTGCCTACCTTTCCCTCTTGGGCGTGTGCACCGAGAGCTGGCCATTGGTGGAGGCGTGCGGGTTCATCACCAGGGAGGCCTTGGCGGGGGCGGAGGAGGACACACAGGTGGTCAGGTCCAGGCTGCTGGGGTTGTTGCTCGTGGCTTCTTCTGCAGTGTGCACACCCGTCACCTCCTTCCAGAGCTGCTGCAGCTCCGTTGGAATCATGCCTGAAACAAACAAATTGGATAATTAAATCAATTAACAGCTAATTCCGGCCTCTTCAAACAGTAATTAAATCAAAGAGTCAGTAAACAAAGCCTAGTGTTAGGGTTTTTTTAGTGTGTGCAGTTCTTTTTTCCTCCCCTCCCCACCAAGGCAAACACGGGAGCACCTCCTCCCAGGAGCTGCAGGCGGAAGGGCCCTCGTCACGCGCAGACCAGGGACAGGGGCCCAGCAGCTACTCTGCCACAGCAGCGCCCGCCTCCCTCCGCCCAGCTGCCGCTTCCCAATTTCAGGAAAAGCCGGAGGACGGCACCTTATCTCCAGACACAAAGAAGGGCCCAGAATGAAACTGTTCAACTACATTCTTATGACAACGCGGGCCACAAAATGAATGATTTTTGTGCTTAAGTCTTAAATGATGACAAATAGCTTTGTTATTAAATATAGTTTTTATTAATCACTTTTAGACATAAATTATGAATTCATATCGTCTTCCTGAAATGCTTTTCAACTTTTAACAGTCAAATTGATTATACTATGATTATTTCATTAACACACCTATCTTCCTCATTAATTTTGGTTTCTCGTACCACATGCTTAATTGATGGATGTGTCTACTGAAAAACTGTATAACTTTTTACACAAGTAACACTATTATTACTGTCATTTCTTAAATCAATGCTAATGAACCATCGCTGAATGAAATGAAGACGTAAAATAAATTTGGGGCAATAAAGTTGTTCTGTTTTGCAAGGGGGTCAAAGTGGACATGGGTTTAAAGGAGTGAAGTGGCGCCAAGTATTTTTCCCAGGAAGAGTTACCACCAGGACACACCCTGACGATCCTGGACTGCTGGTCTACCCTGGCAGCAGCCCCTGTGGCCCAGCATGCCCAATTTCTACCGCCATGCATATTCCAGCGCATGCACACACGCAACCGCAAGCCTCTATTGGAGCTACCAGCCACCAGCAGCAGCCGCTTCCTCTGGAAGAACCCCGAAAGGAAATCACACCCCTGAACCTCGTCAGGCAATTCCGCCTTAGACTCAGCCTAGTGGACGGCTGGTCATTGTTTCCACCCAGCATAACAGCCAGCGGGCGAAGCCGGCCATTTTCTGGGTAAGTAGCAGGAGCCGAAAGAGGCATGTTTCTTACCAAACTGAAGGTATTGAATTAAAGGAGAAGGCTGTGTGCATTATATTCATTTGAAACACATAATAAAAAATGCCAAGGTCTAAATTTAATTTATTTTTGTCATTTAGAATACAATGGAGAGATAATCATCTCAACGTGATCAGCCAAACATCTTTACTTTGCTAAACTGTTAAAGATTTTAATTATGCCAGCATTGGAGAGCGCTGGTCTAATGAGGCGATGGACTCCAGAGAATCCGAGTGGTTAAGAACTGTGAAATGAGTCTGATAGGATTTTTTTATATTCACCGTGGATCGTTTGCATATCAAAGAGGAGTAAATTATTGCACAGCAGACCAATAACCTTCCCCGCCTTTCCGCCAGGAACGTTAACAAAAACAGTTGGTCTCTCCTATCGGTTCTTCGCGAAAATGTTCAAATGCCCAAGTATTTGCAATTAATATATATCATAAAGGCGGCTTCGAAGGATACATGAAGTGGTCAGATGTTCCTAGAGCGCATCCTCCACAGCCGAGTCCGTTTCCTTCCCCCTCCATAAAAATCAAATGCCAATTATATTTTGATGGATTTTGTCCCAAATGAGCATTTAGTTATTAGGCATATTCAATTATTACTTGTCCCCTGAAAATTAAACCTCAGAGGCAAATTAAACAAAGGGAAAGGCCACTATACCATCCCACGTCCGGTTTTGCTGCATCTGGGCTATTATTTCCAAACACTTTCCCAAGTGACAGGTGGGACGTGCCAGTACCTGGCAAGTCCGCCTCTGCAGTCTGCACACCAACAATTACCTGCGAACACGGCTGACCCTCAGACCCACGTTCGCTCAACTGAACCAGCAGCCCGCGGGCTCGTGTGCCGACAGTGTGCTCACCAGAACCACATGAATCCATGCCTGTTTCTATTCTCTTTTGCAAACACAGGAAAAGCACCAACCGCCTGTTTCTCCACTCAAGCGAGTTGATTTCTGGGGTCAGCTGCACAGGAAGGACACTGGTCTAAGGGCTGCGTGGACACTTCCCTCTGAGAACAGCACAATCCCAAAGCAGTCTGCAAAGTGGGCAAAGGCACTGGGACGAGGGCTCCCCACTTGTTACACCTGCAGGAGCCAGGGGACGCAGCTTCCTCCTCCGGGGGAGAAGGGTAAACACTAACGGGCTGCCTGACCACAGAGCTGTTTCTGGGTCAAATCTCGATGTGATAATTACATTTCAGAACCTTCTCATCGGAGCCGGCGAGAGGCAGGCAGCCCGATCCTCCAGCACTGCTGCTTCCGCCAGTGACGGTCAACGGCTTGCTCAGCGGACTCCGGACACCCTCTACCAAGGGTGCTGGCCTTCCACAGCCCAGATCTCAAGACAGAATTAAGACAAGAAGGCAGGCGAGGAGTCACTCGTCAGACTAGGTGGATGTCCAACTTCTAAAGAGCCCCCATTTCTTCCAAATGATGGATTCATAGGACCAAGAGCAAACCCATTAACAGGTACGTAACCAGCACGCAGCTTCCCCTATACCTGGAGAGTATGTTTTAAAAATTAAAAGGTCAGAAAGCTAGTGACAGAGTCTTTGTATGTGAAACCGCAGGTGCTCGGGAGGAGCAGAGCATGAGAGAACAGGGTGAGACCAGGTGGGTGGACCCTGCCCACGGAGCAAAGGCCCCACCACAACCTGAAGGACAGCAGAGCTGACCCTGCACTTCACAGCACAACCCCCTCCAGAGGGAAAAATAGGGCCTTCAAAACGTGGCTCTCCATGCTTGTCCTCTCACAAGTGGCCACCCTCAGCAGGCCCGCAGTCAGCCGTGTGGAAGTGCGCACGCAGGCTTTTCCATCAGTGGACATCCCGGCATTTTCGCCACCTAACTCCTGTGCCCTGGCTACATTTTCTTTCTTCCTTCCTTCCTTCCTTCCTTTTCTTTTCCCCAGGACATCCAGTCCCTTCATTATAAAAGAAAATGCAAGCGCGGGTTTAAAAAATGTATGTTGTGGGGACAGTTGACAGATTACTGCTCATGGAACTCAATTTTACCACCCCAGGTATCACTGGCTCAAAGACAAACAGAGTTGATCAACCTTTTTTGTCCTTGTACATCCATACCCAGGTGACCATGTTCAAGCAAGCAGAAAGTTGATTTAAACCTCATAATGACATCAGTTTTAAGCCATCATCTCTCTGATAAAAAGGAATTGTGTTGTAGTCCACACGACTGAATTCTCAGGCCTCCGTGGCTGAGGGGGCAGGGGAGACAAGCCCGGCTCCCGATCCAAAGGAGATGGCAAGAGTGTGGCTCTCCTTCCTGCAAGAACTCGACTCCAGAAATATCTGCCCGTACAGCTGTGCCATCGTGGCGCACACAGGCACCCTCCAATGCCAAGCGAGCGCCCTCCTAATGTTGCAGGGGCTTATAGTTACAGCAGACTGCTAAGCAGATCCATCAATGCCACCCCAGTGAATTACCTGCCGGTGTCTGATGTGATACTGCAGAGATTACACTCCATGCACCACCACATTCATTTCTTGCACATTATGTATGAGCTTGTCTTGTCCCTGCCCAATTGCCCTCTTCTGGACAGCTTAACTGATATACTATAACAATGAACCTCGGAGAGCAAACTTCACAGCCTAGGAGCAGAGGGAAAGGGAGACAGGGTGAAGCCCGAGGCCAGGAGGTGTGTCCCGCAGACGGCCCTGGGTCCAACTATGACCCAGGAGGTGTGAAGGAAGCCCAACTGACATTGGGCAAAAGCTCACAATGCGCTGGCCCCATGGCCTTCCTTTCCCCTCCTGTGGCGCAGTCACCAAACCTGCCCCTCTGAGGGCAACCGGGGAAGCGCTGATGATGAGGCACCAAGTTGAACAGTCGGGTGCACAGGTGTGGAGGGCGAGAGAGAGGCCGCAGTCCACCTGCAGAACAAGGAGAACCCTCGGGGACAGAAGCTGGGCCTGGCCGACTCCACAGGAAGATTCAGATGCAGCCCCGCTTCACTGGCTCCACTCGCCAGCTAAGGTCACCGTCACCAGCCCCGCCTAAGAGGACACCAGGAAGACCCCACATTTCCAGCCTTCTTCAGATGACAGCTGAGCCTGAGACACCCAAAGCTGTGGCCTGCTGCCTTGGAGACACACATCAAATCTGCTGAGGCTCGGAGGACCCAGGGCCGAGGAAGCCACTGAGGTCTGTGGAGCCAGGAACCACCCCCCTCCATGTCCACGGGGCCACCTCTGGATGCCGAGACCCAAGGATGCCAAAGTCCCTTATCTAAATGGCGTTCAGCTTGCAGGCAACCTAGGCATCGTACTCATGCTTGGAAGTACCTCCAGGTCACTGACACCTACTGCAGCGTAACTTGATATAAACACTTGTTCTACTGTATTGTGAGAACAAGGAAAATCCTGTACATGCTCAGCAGAGACGCTCTCTTTTTTTTTTAACTGAATATTTTCAATCCATGCTTGGTTGAATCTGCAGATGTGGGACTTACTAATGTGGCCAGCCAAGGACATGGGCACAGGTATGTCACCTCCTCTCTCCTCCCCTGAATAACCGCTTGCCTTCACACACTTGTAAAAGCCAGAGCGGCTTAAGCCAACACCCTGAGTTTCCCTCTTCTTGTGATGTCCAATACCCTCGGGATGAAATGTCAGCGGCTTTGCGGAAGGAACTCATGAAACCTAGGAAACCTTTTCATTTTCAAGGAACCCACGTCTGAGGAAGAACTGGCAACGGAAAGGGCACCTGCTCTGAAGAGGGTGAGAACCTGCTCCACACCACAGGCCAATGAAAAAGGAGAGAGGGAGAGAAAACATGACCTTGATTCTCACAACTGAACGAGACCGAGTTGAGTGATTTACAGGGGAACAAACACACATTCACACCTAGATATTTAAGAAATGGCATGTGTGTGAAGCACTACTGGGTCTGAAATACAACGAGTTACATGGTTAACATGACTAACAGCAGCCTCTGAGAGGAGACTTCCTGGTTCCAAACAGAAATGTCCCCAGAGCCGCTCCCCGAGGGACCACTATGCACGGTGCTCCCCCAAGTGCTCCTCTGGCCTCAGGGACCAGGCCCCCAGGACCTCCTGCAGCCTTGCTTTCAGTCTGCACACGCATGTCTCAGAGGGCCATCGCCCCCTCAAGGACCTGGAGCCGCCCCAGACACCTGGCCCCTCCACCCCGAAGCCTGCGCAGGGCCGCCATAGAGACAGGGCTGCATACCTTGAGCGAGAGGCTGGAGGGGAAGGGCGGGCTGCCCGGGCTGGATGGTTAGGAGGCCTTGGCGCTGCAGAGACAGGAGGTGCTGCTGCTGGAGCTGCTGCATCTGTAGGAGCTGCTGCTGGAAGGCCAACTGCTGGGTGGCCACCTGCTGCTGCTGCAAGAGGAGAGGAGAGACATGAGAGGCCAATCCCAGGCAAGGCAAGAGGGCAGCACCCCAAACTCACCGCCATCCCGAAACCCAGGGTGGCTTGGGCCCAGGGTGGGCTCTGCGTCAGCCACCTCTCAAGAGGAGCTGCCTCGCGGGAGGGCACTCCCTCTGATGGCTGTGCCTGCAGGGACCAAGCCCTCCACAGTGGCTCCCCCTGCAGCCCACCTCGGGCAGTCGGGAGCCAACCTCTGACCTGAGACCTGAAGTCACCCACCCCAGCCTGGGGGGCCTTGAACCCAGAGCCCTGGGGGTGCAGAGGAGCAAGGTGAGGCCTTCTCCGCCTGCACCGGCAGGAGCCTGTAACTACTCTGTTTATCACTCCTGACATAAATAAATGAGAAGAAATCAGACCTTTGAAGAAGAAAAACTTCATCTAATATTGTTAATTAGCCATGACAAACGATGAAATAACATTGTAAATCTTTCATAGAAACAGCCGCTAGATTTTAATTACACACATTCATAATTTACCAAACAACACCAAGGCACTTGACTGCGAGTGCCGGATAGGAGCGGCTCAAAGCTCAGGCGCCTCAACTTGACTGTGG
Organism: Marmota monax; assembly: GCF_021218885.2. Taxonomy (NCBI): domain Eukaryota; kingdom Metazoa; phylum Chordata; class Mammalia; order Rodentia; family Sciuridae; genus Marmota; species Marmota monax. The sequence goes on along the minus strand of NW_026694779.1, from coordinate 15,204,963 downwards.
CCTTGGAGGGCCGGGGCCTGCTCAGGGGGCCTGCTCGCTGGGCCCGCTTGTCGGGAGCCTGCTTTGTTCTCAAAAAGAAGGGGCTTTAGGACACGGGCGAATCTTCTTGTTGATGGGTCGTGATAGGAGGAAAACTTCTGTTGTGTAAAGCATCAATACAGCATTCCTGTGTTTAGCAGGCCTTGCTCCAGCCAAAAAATTAATGTAGATTTCCTCAGTAATTATCTCAGTGATAGAAAGATAATACAGTGCGGTAGTATAATAAATAGAAGGAAATTATCTAATATCCTTAATCTGCGAGGAATCATTTCGAGGTGGAGGGCCCAGCCACACCAGGGCTAACCGTCACAAAGGGAAATTAACCCTTCCCAAACCGGGGCCAAAAAGAAGGAAACAGAATTCCTCAAAGAAAAAAAAGTCAGACCTTTTCCTGATTCTGACTCACATTCAAGAGATCAGGGAGGCCAGGAACCGGGTGGGCTGCCCACGCTCGCAGAGCCTGCGTGTTCCCATCAGCGTCAGGACCCCCCACACAGGGCACTCACTGCACCAACGCACGCCTGGATCTGGGCCCCCACCAAATGGCGTGCGCACCGAGACCTTCCAAGGCCAAGTCCAAAGAAGGAGAAAAATGGTGGCTTCTTTCCGGGCTCCACGTAGATTCTTCCACAGTAAAAACCCTCATTCTCCTATTAGCAACCAATTTCAGACTTACTACCATGCCACTGAGAAAGTTAATTGAGTTTCACTCCAAAAAACAAATTCTATACCACTAACAACAAAAATTTAAATAAATTTAAATGAAAAGCCCGTGTTTTCATTTTAAGAACAGCATGCATAAAATGATCCAATTGTCTTCACCCTTCCCAAGTTATCACATTAATGTAAAACCCAATGATAGTTATATTCATGTCAAAATGATTTTTTTCACTTCTTCAACAGATATTAACTCACGACATTATAAGAAAAAAAGGGGGGGCAGGGAGGGAGAGAAGGACAATGTGGACACTACAGGATCGAGGACTGAGCCCTTCTTGAGGCAGAGTGTGCTGGGGGCCGGAGGCTGGGGAGGGCCTTTCCTGTCTTACTGTAAATGAAATGTTTAAAACATCGTGTATTTATACAAAGTGACTGATGCCTTCTCTGTTGTCTCTGGCCATCCCTAGGAAAACCTCACGAAAGCTGTGCACGTTTGAAAAGCCAGGATATAAAAGTATACAAGGCCCATTGTCCAAAGAAAGAATTTAAAAGCAACACTGGTTGCCAGACTTTGCTCCCCACCCAGTTACCAAACACAGGATACGAGTCCGTTTGTTTACTTCTCACAATTGAATGCGCACAAAAAAGGTCTCCGCACAGTCCCCCGGCAGGTCAGTGGGCAGCGTTAAAACGCAGAAGGGCCTGATAAACCCTGCCTTTCAGATCCCCTCCCTGCGCGCCAGTCAAAGGTCTGGTTTCCCTTTTTCGGCTACTCCCTAGGCCTAACATAAACCTTCATAAATGCCTGGGACAAACCGGCCTTTGAAAACAATCAGCCGGGCCTACCTCACCAGCACTGAACGCCATCTTTCTCTGTAGCTTGATTTCATATTAACTGGGCCATCCATTTTCCACACCAGTCCCTTCCACGGCTGTGCGGGGCTCCCTCTGCCTCCTCCCACCATGAGCATCTATCTCCTGAGCCGGGACCTGGGTCTAACCCAGCGTGCAGCAAGGCTGCCCAGGGAGACATCTCCAGACCACCTGAGGCAACATGAGGGCTTGCTACAGGTCATCAACAGGGGGACGTAAAACTAACAGCACCAAATTACGTGCCACTGATGAGTGGCTTGTGATGTGCTTGCTCTACCTGTCAACCTCTAAGTTCAAACCCTCCTAAAAGCACGACCAGCATCATAAAATTGCTACCATGTGGCTCCATTTCGTTCACCACCAAGGGACCACCACCTGCAGGGTGAACTTCAGGAGACCAGCCCCGACACCCCAGAGAAGGAGGGACCTACTGACCAAGTCCCACAGCACCAAGAACCGGGTCAGCACCGAGCCAGGAGACCCATGCACTCCACCGGCCTCCACCCCCCAAGGGAGATTCTAGGCCACAACTCTCCTGGGTCACCTCTGCCTGGGAAGGGACCACAGCAGACCTGGCGCTGTGGACAAGGGGCAACGCTGTCACAGTGCATCTCCTGGGTGGACACGGAGCACCTTCTCCCCGCCTCCCTCCATCCCTGGCTCAGCCATCACCTCCCTCCCTCTGCTCCCCTTCCTGACAGGAGCAATTTTGGAGAGTGCACTTTTATCCTCCTCCTTCCTGCCCTGTAACTTTCCCTTTCTCGTTTCTTCGGAGGCCCTCGGAGCTCATCTGAACTTTCATGTTCTCCCAGCATGAGGACGAGGATTCCAAACTCTGTCTAACAGACCAAATAAGAGGTTAATAAGAAGTGGCAACAGAAGGGGGAACACAGTCCCCGGTAACTGATAAGAATGACAGTGGCAGCCCTTTATTGTTTGTCTTCAAATATAGAGTTAAAGATCTTTAAAAAACTAAATTTTGATGCCTTTGAAAAGAAAGAAGCACAAAATAACAACAGGGGGTTATTGCCTGTGAGCCACAGGGGAGAGTCTCCATAATTCTTATTCTCCCTTTTGAAGGCTGTTAGAAATCTGATTCAAAAAAGCAACAGCAGAAGGGAACCCTCTCGAGGCTGTAACCATTTCCTGTGATCATGCATAATGTGCTTCAAAAGTGGGTTTTTACCAATTCTGTTGATCAATTGCCCCCCTTCACACCCCTTCTTTTTTCTGCTGTGTTTACATCTGATGTGACTCAATGACAAGTACTGTCTGAGACTGTGAAACAGGGCTGTCATGTTGATTTATGGGCGCATCAAACCACAACTTGTCCAAACTGAAGCTCGCAGTTCATTAATTAGAGAGTTGTGACTTTGAAGTCAGCTTTCAGACTGTGGTTTTTAACATTTGGCTTAATTTATATGCTCTTGAATGTGGATCTCTAAGGAAAAAACTGAAATTCCCTTCTTGTCTTTGAACTTCTTTTGACCGCACAATAATCATTTCTTTGTCCAGAGTGATGCCTGCAATCCCAGAGTCATTAACGCGCATTGAACTGCCACTGATGAGTAAGCCCTGCTGAATTAGAAAAACAGCCAGCAAAACAAAGCTGAGAGCCTTGTGCAGTGATATCTCACAATTACATGCCTTCCCTCCCTGCGCCATTTCCATTTTAATTACTGTTAGTCCTTTAGATTTACATTTTAGACACTTTTTAATCTGTTCCCTATTTTATTACAGCAGCACCCGGTAGCGCCACTGTACTGAGGGTTGTGTCAGCAATTTCATTTCAACCCCGCCTCCCCTTCACCCCAAAACTGCCCCTGCTCTGCGGGGGGTACAGGAGGCTGCTGAGCAGGACTCCGGCGAGAAGCTGGCAGGGCACAGAAAGCGGACCCAGCCCGCGAGAGGGAGTGGCTGGCGCACAGGGAGTAGGCGACTCCTGTGTGCGGAAGGAGTGCCACCGCATCTGTGCTCATGGGAGGGACGGGGACGTGGGCAGTCACCTGGTAAGGCCCTCTGCAAGAACGGGAGTGGCCAGCCGCTGAGAGCAGCAGCAGGGAGAGGCGAGAGGAGGAGGTGGGGCTGCCTATGGAACCACAAGGAGGTGACCCAGGAGGTGGCCAGGCACATGTGGGAAGAGGAGGGTGTGGGAGGAGGTGGGCTGGGTGGGCAACTCTGAAATGGGTCCTGGGTGTCCTCACCAAGTAGTCCTCCAGAGGGCGATGCGGAGCCCCAGGAGGGCTGCACCAGGCCAGCTGGCACCCACTGGGGTGGCGGGCCTCATGCAGAAACCCGTGACCCCACAAAGCACAGTACAGAGAAGCTACTGTACCACGAAAACCCTCAGCCAAGATCTGGAGACCCCCGACTTTCCTGGGCCTCGGCCGCTACAAGGCGGAGAACTGTGGGGAGAAGCTCAAAGAAGATGGGGACATTGAGTTTTCTTCCAACTCTTGTTGGTCTGTCCAGCCTCACAAAAGGTGACTCTTGTGACAGAAGAGGCCATCGCTGTAAGGCCAGAGCCTCTGGAGCTGGAAAAAGAGAAATCAAGTGTCCCAGAAAAATGCCACGGACAGCGCTTCACCCCCCGCTACAGCCTGAGCCCAGGGCGCTCTGCCCAAGACCCCTGTCCAGGTCCCCACACAGGTAGGCTCTGGAGCAGCACTGGGAAGATAAGTGGCAGGAAGCAAATGGAACCGAGGAACCTCAGACAACACGACAATAACTCTGGGTCTGAAAGCCGAGAACCGATAGAGTCAGCTCAGTTGCGCAATCACTTAAAAGATGAATGGCAGTTTAACAGCCACTAGAGAGTCCTCCGGGGAGCTGCGGTTTGAAAGTAAAATATGTATTGTCGGTACCTCTTTAGGCTGCTTTCCAGCATGCTGTTGTTGTAAAAGTTGAAGCTGCAACTGTTCCTGTTGTTTTTTATAAAACTCTTGAAGCTGCTGCTACAAAGGAAAGAGAGGACGGTAAGTGACAGAGGGCAGTGCCGGTCCACTGTCCCTTTCGGTGCCATATACAAACTGTGATTTGAAAAAGAGCATTCTTCTATCTGTAATGGGCTGACCTTTAGTTTGAAAGTCGACAATAAATTCCGCACACGCTGACTATTCTTGGCATTATTGTTTGAGAAGTAATCTCAAAAATGGACTGATGAAAAACATACCATTTTCTACACAAACTAATTAAAATAAGGCAAGGGATGACCTTTGAGAGTACAACAAAGCCAAGATGCCCTTGCTGAGAGAGTCTGGTGAGTCTCCAGCGCACTCCAGACAGTGGGGGTAGGCAGTGCGGAGCACCAGCCAGCACGGGAGCTTCCTGTCTGGGGTCCCTGCCACCCCTCACCCGCTGCGGTACTCGGTCTCATCCCTTCAGCTCAAGTGTCCACGAGGTCTGGGCATCAGGTCCCCATGGCAGAATGACAGCCAGAGGCTCATCTCAACATGAGCGCAGACGGAAGATGATGAAAAGTGCACCTTGAAATCAACCAACTCCAAAACGCTTATTTATATTTCAGGGGAAATTCCGTCAGGGTCTGAGTTGAAATGGGGACTTCAAGAGCTGTCATAGTTAAACCTGCTCCCACCGTGCCCCTCGCTCTGCTTTGATTCTCGCCATCAAGAAGCCTCTGGGCTTAGCAAATAAAAGAGTGGTAAGCCACCTAAGCCCTGAGACCTTTCTCCACCAAGTCCAGTGACAGCCCTGATCTTGTTCCCAAAGCCTGGCCACTGTGGCAGGGCTGTCTCTTGGGGACACAGATGCAACCCACCCCTTGGGGGCTGGTCTGCAGACTGCTACAGCCACCTGCCCTCTCCAACGGGAATGGCGGCCACTCTGCCAAGGGGCCATTCTGAGCGGGCGTGGTGGGGGTGGGGATGGTTACCTGCTGAAGCATGAGGGCCTGCTGCTGCTGGAGGAGGACCTGGAGCTGCTGAGGGCTCAGCACCTGTTGCTGGAGGATCTGCTGCATCTGCTGCGGAGTGATAACCTGAGGTGTCATCATAGCCACCGACACGGGGACCTGGAACGTAACCGAGCGTGAATAGAGGCCAGGAAACCACAGCACGCTGCGTCCCGGGCCAGCGGCCGGCTGCCCCCAGCCTGCCCAGAGAGCTGACCACCTTCCCAGGCAACGCGGACTTCGGCAGAGGGACGCAGCGCCGACCGCTGTGCCATCTCCCGTGGAGTCTGTAGAGGGTGATTTTTGTGGCACTAGGGATGGAACCCAAGGCCTCAGACACACTAGGCCAGCACTCGACCACTGAGCGACACCCCCAGCCCTGGAATTTATTTTAAATACAGAAAAATGAGATCTTTCAGCCCTGATGGGGGGTTCTAGAAAGTCTTAGAGACAGACAAGGAGGAGAAACTTAACAAATGCTATCCGGATCTGGGATAGAAAGAGCTCAGCTTCTAGTTAAGAAAGAGTCTTCAATCAAAACGAGCTGGAGGAAGTTAACCCAAACTTGAATTTTGTATTAAGGGAGAAGGGACATAGGACCCCATAGCTTTGCAGCTGGAGTTATGGGACGCACTTCCTTTGTGCATAGCAATTTTCAGGACAATCAATAATTGCCAAGTCCCATTGATAAGGGAACCTCCGAGGCGCCCTCTGAACCTGAGCACGGACCCTCTCCGTGACGCCTTCACCCTTCCTTGTTCACTCAGCACACAGATGTCTCAATTCTTTCATATTATGTGCGATACCATTAAAAGCCGCTTTCCATGACATTTCAGTGACAAACAGCTACAGTGATGAACTTGATAGCATTTCATATTTGCAACTGTTAACACGTTTCTGCACGGGCATCTTTGCAAGGAACCTGTACACTGGATCTGAAAGGATGATGTCTTGTTCAGATAAAACACTGACATTAAAATGACAGCCTGTCTTGGCCAAGGTTACACAAATTGTATTCAAGCGGATACCTAATGACAATGCTATGAATTCTGCGAGCTTTCTAGAATGTAATTTAGCTATTCAAAATAATCACTGCACTTGTGTTTAATTTGCAGACTACATGAGAACCATTTTGTCAGTCCCCGTAATGCAAGACTATTTCATGAAGAATCACCCCCCCACACACACACCCCAATGAAAAGATAAGAAAAGAAAACAACGAAGGAGAAGACAAAACCCGTATGTCTTGGAAGAGTAATATTTAAGCATCTTACTTCTCTTTGGTTTCTAATCAAACATGTGACAGCAAGAAGCAAGAGGCAGTAAAGGATATACTTTGTTAAAAAGGATCTGCTGTCATCTCACGTATTACAATAAAAGGTAATAACATGTTTTGCACTTTGCCTGTGTGCCACTTGAAAAAAATTCAGCAGACAATAGCTGATCAGAAGATAAAAGAATTAAAAAAAATCTTTCAGGGGAACAGTAAGCAAAAGGGAGAAATGCAGTATTAATTTTATGTAACATAATGTCTTAATGTGCAGTTTATCTTGACTCTCTCACATGATCTGTCCTGTCATTTGCATAGCGAGCTCTCATTCCTAATTTCACAGTCATTATGCTCTGATGTCCCGATTTCTCAGCATCACTAATTTTGATGAACTAAAAATGGTTCCTGAAGGTCAGATTCATGTACAGTGAATGCTCTGCACTGTTGCTGTGGGCATGTTGTGTGTGGGGATGTTGACGTGCAAGTTCTGCATGTTTAGAAAACACTAGCTTGAATCCTGGGAAAATTTCATTAACCCAGCTCTGGAAGGTCATCCATGAATTCTTCCTATTGCAGTGGCCTTTTAAGTGTAGATGTAGATACACTGTAATTTAAAACAGATGGGCATGTCTGAATATTTTTATATGCAAAAAGGGACAGATGTATATGAATGGATAAATTATCCTTTTAAAAAGATAATTCGCAGCATGAAATACCACCAATGATCGGAACGGCGAACTTGCATTCAGTCAGGGCAAACATCAAGATGACATTACCCAAACATTCAACCACCTACAAATTATTTCCAATTAGTTCACTTTGCCTTTGCCCACAAGAAACTTTCTGGATTCTCAAATGCGCACGGGGTGCCAGTCATTGTCTGGGGCTGCTGAGGCCACACGTCACCTCACGGGGGGTTTACTTTTCCTTGGGAGTTGCATCACGGACCCGGCCAGGAGGTTCAATTAAGCAAACAAAAGAGCCATGTTTAAGGTTTCTTTTTTCCTCTGCGTTTCTTGGATGATGTACAATATAAATATTCTTGAGCCAAATTTCTAATGGTGATGAACAGGAAAACGCACAGGAATGGGTGGTGTAAGGTCTGAACCGATGGGGAACGTGAACTTCACAGAGTTGTAACACAAGTCAGCACAGAAACAATCCCCTGGGTGTGAATACTCAAGAGATCTATGGACATCCTGTTAGCAAGGGGCCAGGGAACTTCCGGGGGCACTCCGACCAGGGTGGTGGTCACACAGATGCATGGAACTGACAGAAGAAGTCTTCTGCCTGTACCCTTAGTAGGAGTGCTGTGGGCAAAGGACACCTCAGTGAAACAGTTTTTTTAGAAGTTTTCCATACGCACACACATACGTGTAGACACACATGCTTGTGCATGATTGTGTGTGTGTGCATATGTGTGTATGTATTCTGGAAGTTTTATTTTCTTTCTAACTCTGGTAAAATTGCGTGCATCTTCTTGAATGAGGAATACCACTGTCTCTTGACTGTCAATAAAAGGGGAGGGGTGATGAGGGACAGAACCTACACAGAGAATTTTCCAACCTCACAGACAGCCCGCAGTTTAAGGCCCCTTTCCCACAGTTATCTATTAATCTTCTGCAGTTATGCTGCAGAGCAGTGGATTGACCCTCCCTTGCTTTCTTCCTCTGGACACTTTGATGGAGAAGCTGATGAGCAGCAAAACGCTTGGAGCAGCAGCCGCCCAGCCCGGCCCATGGAAGGACAGCAGCAAGAAGCTGGAGTGATCCTGTACCCCAGCTGATGGGTCCCTGAGTGACCAGAAGTGGCCATTGTGTCCCAATGGCTTGAACTTGGGTTTTACTGTCCGAAACCACATTTTCTCACCAGTTAGCACCAAACCTCTAAAGGGAGGCTCAAGATTAATTTATAAATGCAATAAAACTGAGATTTCCCCAAAGTTTCTGCTCCAACAGATCAGGAAAGGAGGTTATGGGAAGCTTTAGCAAACATATTCAAATGGATCGGAAACCATGGTGGGGTAGGGGGGAAAAAAATCAGAGCACAGTTTAAGGCTTTAACTAGTTAAGAATTACAGCCATGTATCCACTGCCCGAATTCCCAGCGTCCAACTTTCTCATGCGCCAGTCCCCACTAATACTGGGAATCAAAGGGCACGCAGGACCAGCGACGGGCTATTACAGCCCGCACTTTATTGCCCATTACTACTGAGGTCATTAGCGGCAAGAGTGATCGCAGCAGTCTTAACCTATTGATCACTGTAACTGCTATCATTTAATCCTGGGTTGAATGTGTGGAAAGCAGCTAAAGGCACACAGGAGAGAGAGCCTCGCACTGAGAAATATGGCCAGAGCTCAGAAATTACACTCTGATTCATAAAATCTAGCCAGTGGTTTAAATCAATAGTATTTAAAACAGTCATGTGAGTTTTTAACTACAGCGGTCTCATATTTACGGGCCCTTCTTTGAGAGTATTCAGTGAAAACGAAGCTTTCCTCTTTTCCAATCCCACGCTGGCCACCTTGCTCTCCCGGAGATAAACACGTGCGTTTCTGATGTTCTCGGAGCCACAGGGCCTGGTGCCTATCTGGCAGTTTAAGCTATTTTTTTTTCTTTCTCATAAGACAATTTAAATATAAGACTATATATATATATATATCCCTGATACTGTAACTACCTCAGCTGTTTGAGTATATAGAAATGAGTGTTTTATGAGTTAACAATGAATCATAGAAGGCAATTTATGAAGAACTAGAATGATTCTGTCTAGCTGCCTTCAGGGATCAGAAATTCAAATTAAACTCCTGGCAGACATTTAAAGAATGCTAGCATACAAAACTGAATTTAAACACACACACACACACACACACACACACAGAGTTAACACTATTTAGTTGAGTTTCATGAGGAAATCATGAATTAAAAAAACACAGGGCATGATCCACTGCTGACTGATACCAGCTGGGTGTGGCGGATCCCAGGTGCACTGGGACCTGCGGGAATGGCAGGAACACCACTGTGCCCGGGCCACAGACCTCTGCTAGTGTGGGCCTGCTGTTCTAGCCCCAGAGCAGCCATGGGAGACTGTCCTCAGCCACCAACTGCTATCCCAAGCCCCTGCACTGCCCAGCAAGTTCTGCCTCTGCATGTCTGAAGGCCTGAGGACGAGTCACATAATGGGCCTTATTGTTGTCTTTTATCTCAGGGAGAGGCAGGTGATGGGAGGGGAAAATCTGAAAAGCAAACAAACAAACAAAAACATTGGAGAAACAATGCTTCATTCTAATCTAGGAGACAATTGAAGGAATTGGGTGGGAGGCAGACGACACAATATCAATACTGAAAATAACATGTTATCATGTTTTTCCCTCCCTGTAGCTTAGGCTCCAGCTAAGGACTGCAGGGAGGGAGGGGGAGAGGGAGAGCAGACAGACACACACTCTGCCCATCAGCATCTCCTCCTACCACTGTGGACAAACTATAAAACCAGGAAGAACAAAAATTTATGCATGCTGCTTTATTTCCACAAACCTTTCTTTAAATTTATTTTCATTAAATAACCCCCCCCCCCAAAAAAAAAATTAGGAACTGCTGTTAACCTTTGCTCATTCACCACTGTGTGTCCCAGGAACTAACTTCCCCCCAGACACCAGGCTGTTTGGTGATGAAGTGATCTGGTTAGGCAGTGTTACCTAGTTAATCACATAACAAGAGCAAAACAAATTAAATCAGAAGGCTCCAGCATGTCAAAACAAAAGCAAACAAAGAAAATGGCTCTATAAAAAAAAAAGAAAAAGAAAGAAGGAACAAACTATGCCAAATTTTATATGAGCATATAGCAGCTGGCCTGTGCAGGAGGAAACCAACATCATAACCCCTGCCCTCCTGAGAAACTCGAGTTTTCAGAATTAACAAGCCAGTGATACAACAGATGAACCAGCCAACAAAGTTAGAAAGTTCCATCTAGTCTCCATGGTATTACAAAAAAAAAAAAAAAAAAAATCAGAAAAAAATTCTAACCAGGGAACATGGAAGGCAGCTGGATCATAAAGAAAAGAAAATACATTTCTGACATAATATTTCAGTTAAAAAAAAAACAGAAAAAGAAAAAGCATGCTATTCATGTGGAAAGTATAATTCTGCTTCATTATGGAATTCTGCTTTTTGTATAACTCTTTTAGACTTAGCTATTTTGCCACAATACTGTACAAAGCATTAAGGCAAGTAATGGTTATTATATTAATGCAAAATCATCTAAGTAGTCAGTCATTAGCATAACTGTTCTCTCAGTAACAATGCAACCACCTATTAAAATTTTAGGAAAAAAAGACCTCTTTAAAATGCAATTAGCATTTCATTTTTTATCATTTTGTTTATTGCATTCTATCAAGAAAGGCTATCTTTCTTCAGGAAGAACTGGAAGGCCAAGACTTGCCTGCCAATCAGGAGTTATTCCAGGTTATCCACCCTAATGGGCAATCTCTACCAAAGCTCTCCAAGTTCTTTTTCTTTTGTCTTTAAATTTAAAAAAGTGGCCTGAATTTCTATTTGTTTACAGCAGAGGTAAGGCCTCCTCGCTACAGTGTAGCATTTCCCAGGCAGAAGAGCAAGCTGAATTGTTTTAGCCCTAATAAATATCAGCCTCATTTGCATAAAAATGTAAAGTTTACATAAATTAAATAGCTTTTCCCTTTAATAATTGTTAAATACAGGAAACAGTGGACGCTGCACAGGGAAATCATCACCCAAGAAGCACTGATCTCTTCAACCCAGCCGTTATTATTATTATTATTATTATTTATTACTACTACTTACTACTACTACTACTTAAATCAAGAAAATTGCCTCCTCTCCCTTCCTCAACCTCTCTCCCCCATAGGTAGGAGGGACAACAAGTGAATCCAACACACCAAGATGTTTTATAACAAAATCAAAGATCATTTTTAAGTACTGCCAAGGGAACTACCCCAAGAAGGGACATCAGAAGAGACTCTCTCCACAGTCCTTAGCTCTGGGAGGGAGGGACTGGGGTCTTCATTACCTTCTCTTGAATTCAAGTACTATTCAAAAATAATGGAAAAGCAACTGTATCCATCCTGATGGAGACACAGGCACAGCTAAAATAAGTGAGATAACCTGCAGATAGGGTTTTAGGTCAACTGTTAAGTGTTACACGGAGAAAAACAAAATGTTGATCTCTCCTCAAAAAAAAAAAAAAAAAAGAAAGAAAGAAAAAAGAAAAAAAAAAAAAAGATTTTTCTAAGACTAACAGTAAAATTTAGCTCTGTTTTCTTCAAAGCTTCAACCAGCACAGGAAATAACACAGGGAGCTTAACTGCAAATCAGGCCCCCTGTATTTTTTTTTTTGGGGGGGGGAGAATAACTGAATTTTAACAGGCAGGTAGGCCCAAAGTGGATCATTCCAAAGTTTTCTGAGGCCCCACTTGGGTTACGACGACTTAACAACGTTGTTTTTAAACCACTGAAGCTTCTCCTGCCTGGCCTTCCCCAGCTCCTCCACCTTGTCATCACAGTTAGGCTATGGGTGCAAAGGACAGTCTGATGACTCTCATGAGAAGACATCAGTTTCTAGTTTGACAATTCCACCACTCACTGATTTACTTCTAATGAAGAGAGAGCCCTGTCAAAACCGCCTGCATGGGAAAGGTCCAAATATGCTAAAAAAAAAAAAAAAAAGGCCAGGGTAGAGACCCAGGAAGACCCACCTTCCCAAGTGCTGGGACAATTAGCGGAACCCAACAAGACAGCCATCTTCAGAAAAAAAGTGGAAGAAATTAAGCTGCCACAACAGTAACAGGTTAGATGAAAAAAATCAAAATTTAATGTATTCTCCTCTGTGTCATCTTGTTTTGTCAAGACATCAAATAGAATCGGGAACTACAAAATAACAAGCCCTTGAGAAATCACAGAAGCCCACCTTTTGATGTTGTTGATTTACCTTGTTCTCAGTTATTTGAACAATGATGTTTCAGATTTAAGGGCAAGATAAAGCTTAAAAATTAAAACGCGGTACCAAGGTATTCTAAAAAGCTCACCCTAACATTTAGCCTGCCTCTTCATTCATTAGTAGCTTTTAACCAGATTTGAAAACGAGGCATGATGCATGCGTTCAGAATTCATTTTTTCTCATTCTGGATTCATTTCTCTTGAAACAACTGCCAGCCAGGCTAGAAGAGGGACCCAGAGAAGGTTATTCCCATCATCTGAAGGGAGAGGCCCAGTTTAGCTCTTGCCAGATAATTCGAGTCCCTTCAGTCTGCAGAGGGTGTTTTAAGCAAAGAAGTACCAGAGTTTTTGATCATTTTAAAAATATTATTATTTTGTATGAAAGGAAAAAAAAAAAAAGGTGAAGAGCAGAAGGACATTCACGTGGCAGGGAAAGGGTGGTGCACTCTGAGAAGACTGAACCAGGTACCCAGCAATACCACGTTGCTTCCAAGAAAATGCAGCTTTCACCATACAATAAATTTAGCTTTGGGGAGTTCAGGGTACCCCACATCTCATCATGCAGGGCTGAACTCCTCTGCCTAAGAAGATGGACAGGTGAACAACAACATAACTACCAGCCTTCTATCAAAGCATCACCTACGAAACACATGCCACTAGGCTGTCACACACAGCCTGCTCAATTTTTCTATGTAGATAGCGTCTACTAAGGCATATAGAGGAGCTCCAAGAGGCAGCAGTTAAAAACATCTGTGTAAAGGCACTAAAATTAAACAACACTGTATTTGCGAGCACTACAATTTATAAAAACTAGACAGCTAATAAAGCCTTTTCATGATCGCAACTCCTTGGCATCAAAATGCCTGTTTTTGACATGCAACATACCGGAGAGACACCCGGCATCCATTTGTTGACGCACCTTCTCTGGTCAACTGTTGCCCGGGAGTTAGTCCCTGATTAGGAATCACAGTCAACTACCTGCATCCGACTGAAGCTGGTCCCGAGTTGTCTCAGCTACTGAGAGCATGGTTTTCAGGTTCTCTTAAGTGAAATGCGCATCCACAGCTAAACCACATAATAAAATCAATTTCTTCAACCCTTTTTAAATTTTTTTTTTCTGGCCAACTCAAATTTGAATCACATCCGAGGGCCGAGAAAATGGTCACAACATTCTCCTCTGATTATCTGAGAAACACTGTGATTCAAACACTTCTGCACATCATGCTTGACAAATCTGGAATTTCATTACTTTTAATGAATCTAGATTTTAATTTCACTGCACCTTGCAATTGGAAGAAGGCTAAGCTAAAAAAGTTGTACGACTGGCCAGTGTCAACAGGGAGTTTATCTTTACAGTGACAGCCCCTGATGTGCTCAGACACAGGGCAGCAAGGATGAGGGTTTTGTTTCTTAAGGTGCATTTAACAGCAAAAAAAAAAAAAATTCAAACCAACCATTCCTATCAAGCTTCCTGATGATTTATGGTTTATCAACAGAGCGAGGTTACGCAACACCGCATGCCTTTAGATGCGTTATTTCAGCTAGTTGAGATTTAATTAAGATCACAGCCTCTAAAATCCCTGTCAAATGAAAACTCAGAGAAGACAAAACACCACATATCCCCATACAGAATGTTTCCATTCCATCCCTGGAAAAATATGAGTTAATCCGTGTCTGAAGGGCTGTAGACAAAAGTTCCCCGATTTTGTTTTCTTTTGACACTTAGGTTTTCTGTCATACGTCACCAGAAGATATCCCCCACCCCCCCCTTCAAGGAGGGAAGGAAAAATCCCGAGAGAAAGGAGCTGCAGAAGAGGCATTTGGAATTATGACCCGCGTCACTGGGCTTGGTGTCATGTCATGGCACTTGCCCATGATCACGCTTAAAAGTTTCATTTAATGAAATGTGCGTTATTTTTTTAAACACACAAACGGGATGCCCACCTTCTTTCAATTACTTGGATTAAATAGCTGACATGTTATGTTTCTCATTTCCTTCATTAACCAACTTTCTGTCAGGCAAGCTGTACATCTGAGCAGGAAAGAAAGTTCTTAAGGCACAGAGGTGAACACAAAGCCCAGGACTGTCATTCCACGAGTAAAAAGAAAAAAGAAAAAATCTTTAGCAGTCTGGTATTGACCCCTGCTATTTTGTTTTGAAGGGGGGCGGGAATCAGGGCCGTGTGATCTTTCATCTCCAGAGATGTGTTTTTATTTGCATCATTTTCATATTTGTTGCTTATCTTCTGCCTTGGAAATGACAGGTGCTTGCAGTCTTGCTCCTGACAGGGCCACTACACAAATAACTGTCTTGCCTGAGAGGCTAATGTAGTACTAATGAACAATAAATCAACTTTGATTATCAAGTGTCAGCCCAATCGGCTCAAGGTTCAGCTACATCACACCCCAGAGTTAGCCAGCCAGTGTCTCTGGGTAGACAGTCTGTATTTTGGTTTCATTTTTACACACTTTTCACTGAAATGTGTCAGGCAGCAAAAAGCAGCACATAAACTAGGTAGAGACCTTTTTTTCAATTATGCAAAGGGTATCAATTAGGAGAGGCTTCTGTCTGCCTTTGGTCTGCTTAATGATGAGCCTGAACACCGAGCAGAGCATGGTATTCTTCTGCACAACAAAAACAGCCCCGCAGAAACCCTAAACTGGAATCTCAGCGGATCATGCTGGAGGTCTCCTTGACACTGACAGGCCAGCCTGAAGCCTCACGGCCACACAAGCCACCTCCTCCGCGTGCGCACACACCAGCTCCTGAACACCTATTACACAACACACACAGGGCACAACAGGGCCAATTCCCAAATAAAGACGTCACTTGCTTTAACTTAAGAAAAAAAATGGCTTCTTTAGCACTTCCTAATGATCAAGTACACGTTACATTTTTTTCCCTAAGCAGATTAGTCATTGATAGTATGATTCATATTTCCTGTTATCAGGCTTAATTTTTCCTCCAAATGTGTCACTTTTAGAATGTTGGAATCTATGGAAATTAGGTGATTTGCATTTTTAAATTGGCTTGATTAGAACATTTGGGCTGTTTGGACAAAGTATTAGCTATTTCAGTTTTAACTGGATGGCCCTGAAGGAGTTAATCCCAAAGAGGAAGAGTGTCTACGTACTTTGCCCCCCACTTTCTAAAGGTCTGCTCCTTCCCATCACCACACTTGGGAAGGAGGGGGCAAGTCCCCTTCCCACTGACCGTCGTCCTCCTGGCAGTCCTGACACTTGAGTTAGCTACATTCCCAGCCGGCTCAGCTGGGCGCACCGTGGCCCTGGCTCAGCCTGCGGCACTTCCAAACCCTAACCCCGCTCCCTACTTAATTAAAGTAACAGCAGAGACTTAGGACCCCCAACCATTTGGACCACTTGCCTGCCGGCCTGCATCCGTGGGGGGCTCCTCCTCCCCCCTCCCCTGCGCTGTGTGTGAACTCCTTGAATTTGAACAGCCACTCTCAAAATAGCCCAGACAGATATAGAAACAAACTATCAGAAGCAAAGAAACATCCACACGGGTTACACTCAGACTGAAGGCTCCTCGTCTATTTCACACGCTCTCGAGGTGACATAAATCACACCCCAGATATGTCCCCCAAATGCAGGGATGGTGAGGGCTTCACCAAAGTGGCTGCCTGAAGGCCAGACCGGCAGAAAACGAACTGCAGAGGGAGGAGAGGGAAAAAAGGCACAGAAAGAGAAGCACACAGGCAGGACTTCCTCCAACTCTCAACTACACCCCACCCATGAACATTAAAAAAAATAATAAATAAAGGCGAGCGAGCGCGCGAGCAGGGCAAATCTCCCCCCAGGAACGCAGGCCTCCGCCGCTGCCTCCCACCCTCCGCGGCCGCGGCCTCCACTTGGCAGCGCGCAACTCCGGTCCAAGTTGGGAAAGCGCGAGGAGGAGGAGGAGGAGGAGGTTGGAAGACTCAACTTGGGCGCCCTGGGCGCTCCAGCCTCCGCGGCGAGGCCCGGGAAGCCCGCGGCGCGGCCGGGAAGGGGCGGCGCGGCGAGGACGCGGCGCGGGACCCACCTGACACTCTCCATGTAGCCGCCAGGCGGGAGCCGGCTCGGGGCGCCCGCGGCCGGGCTGGGCGCGGGGCTCGGTGCGGCGTCTGCACGCGCGGGGCGCGGGCTCGCTCGGGCTGACAGCGCCGCGCCCCCCGCCCCGCCCGCTCCGCCAATCACAGCCGCCGCCCGCCGCCCGCGCCGCGCCCCACACAATGGGCTCCGGCCGGCCCCGGCCCCCTCCGCGGCAGGTGAAATCTCGGCCCGCGCTTTTGTCTCCGCAACTCCGCTCGGCGCGCTCCCCGCGCCCCGCCGCCCGCCCCGTGCGCCCCCGGGACACTGACCCGCAGCGGCCCGGCCGCCCGGCCTCGCCGGCGGGGACACCGGGCGCTGGCGGAGGGCGGCGAGGGCGAGCGGCGCTTTCCTCGAAAACGGCCGCCGCCGCACAACTTTCGCTTCACGTGGACGGGCCGCCGGCCCCGGCCTCCGCCGCCTCGCAGGGCCCGGCGCCACTTCCCCTCGGAGCGGCCGCGGCGAGGCCGGGCGCCGCTGCCCCGAGAGATGACCCTGCTGTCCCGTCCCCTCCCCAGCTGCCCGGCTGCAGCCACGGCCGAGCGGCTCCGGGCGCACGTCAAGGGGACAGTCGCCACCGGACAGGGTGGCTCTCCAGTGCCATCAGAAGCCCAGGGTGGTGGGTTTGTTTTTTCTTTTTCTGTTTAAAAAGGCACCGGTGAGCCGGTTTTTGGCTCCAGGATGGGAGAAGGGTGCTGGGTTGGTGTAGCCGACCTGGGCCTCAGGGAACCACAGCTCCACTAACCAGCGTCAGACTAGGAACTTTCAGGCCTGTATCAAGACACGTGTGTCTGCAGTTCGCACACTCACCCACCCATATTTATAGATATCCAAACAGTACTTATATACACTCCAACTTACAGAAGAATGTTTATATTTTTATTATTTTTCTCAAGATGTTCAAGGAAGAGGAGCAGTGATAAATGATTACCTATTTTCCCTCAATTAAAAAAAAAAAAAGGTTTAAAAAGGACAGCACAGCCTACCCAGTGATGGCAAGAGCTGAGTGTGTCTGGATTGGAGCACTCGCAGCCTCCACAGGGTAAGTGCAGAGCAGAGACTCCCCCATTAATCTGGATGCAAAGGACACAAAGTGGAGCAACTGGCCCTCCGTGCATGATCAGATGGGTACATGCAGGTCGATCCCCACCTTTGAGTGTTTTTCCTGTCACCTAACAAATTTATTAGTGGCATCTTTTCAGGTCATAAAAATGTGACCCCACCCTACCATGAATATTCAATACAGAACCAAATCCACTCTGTTGGGGGTGGGGGGACCTTAAATCTGCCAGAACATCCTGTCCCCTCCATCAAAAGTCCTCTTAAAGAGACAAGGTACTGCTGGGGTGGGGTGGGGGGGTTGCAGATCCCAAAGGAGGAAATAAAATATACGACGTTCTCTCCAACCAACGCACAGCGAAAAAGGGAAGTGGAACTGTGGCCATTTCGAAATACACAAGTGATTTTTTTTTCCAGTATTAAAATCAATTTGAGTTTTAATGTCTGTGAACAAAATGGGGTGCCCTCTGAATATGCCAGTTGTTTGTTTTAAAGCTCCAGGTCTTCAGGAGGAGGCATCCATAAAACTCATATGTGCTTTAACAACTAGGGCTGGCTGCCCTGCAGGCCG
Organism: Marmota monax; assembly: GCF_021218885.2. Lineage (NCBI taxonomy): Eukaryota > Metazoa > Chordata > Mammalia > Rodentia > Sciuridae > Marmota > Marmota monax. The sequence continues at coordinate 15,186,519 of NW_026694779.1, read as the reverse complement.
CGTTGATCGTCTCCAGGAGCATCAAAACAAACAACAAACAAGCAAACAAAAACACATTAAGGAGGCTCCTGACCCAGCTGTGCGGATGAGCCTCACCAAATAATTATAGAGTGATGCAAGGCAAGCGATTACTCAAGTATTAAATTGCATGGTGCTGTGGCTTCAAGCACCACGGGGCCCACAGGGCAGAGAAGGCCCGAGCTCTGCCGAGGCCCCATGGGGAGGTGGTGTTCCCAGGGCTGATGGTGAGGGTGAGGAGGGAGGGGACAAGATGGAGAGGGAAGTGGCTTAGCACACAAGCTCAGAAGCCACCTGGAGTCCAGTCCACCCTCCCTCCCAACAGACAGATGACACAGTGACTCAGAGACTACTTCTGGGCAAGAAAATGTACCATCAACGAGAAACCCACACCCTCTGCACAGCCCCCACCCGCCACGTGGGTTAGCACTGGCCTCTGGGCGTCCCCACTGGGCCCTGTGTGCCTGCCCTGGGTCTGGGACTCAGTGAACACTGGGCGAAACGAATTCATCACGTTAAACCATGAGTGGCTTAGGAGACACACTTACTGCCATTTTTGTCCCCATCAGCTCCAATGCCAGGGCATTTTGTTAAGGTGAGACAGAAGGGAAAAAAAGCATTTGGATGGGGGGTGGGGGTTGTTGCGGGAAGTGTGTGAGAAGGTGTCGGGCCCTACCTGAGTCGAAACTGCAATCCCGTTTTATAGAAGATGGCACTGGGGTTTAGAAAGGCAGAGTGGGTTTTTCCTCGGCTAAGAGTCAAGCAAACTCAGCACCACAGCCCACCACGGGAAGCAGGTTCTGGACAGTTAACAGGAAGAGAGGTCAATATTAAAGGAACACCTGGGTGAGGCGGGAGGCTCCTGTTTAAGGAAGAGTGAAGGAACACTAAATACCATACTTAAAAATATTTTTGATGCCCACATCCTAACACCCACAACAGACACAGTCTTGTTCAAACACCACATATTAAGAGACCTGTCAGTTGCTAAATGAGTCCATTGTGCGCCTGAGAAGAGATTACTGGGATCCCACCCCAACCCTAACCACCAAATAACACACCTGGGACTCCAGGCGTGGCGCGCCTTTGGCTCAGTCCTGAGCACGGGCCCTCCACGTGGAGGGCAGTGGGAGGCTTCATTGAGCTGGGGATGGAGATGAGAAGGTGGAGGAGAAGCCGCCTCTCACAGGACACTGCTTCACGTGACGGACAGGGCCCAGGGAGCCCTGAGCACGGCCACGGGACCTGGCACAGGTGCTTCTCAGCTTCCGCTGAGGGCCTGCTGGGCCAGAGCTGCTTGGAGCCAACCGGAGAAAGCACAGGAAGATGGTGGGAGAATGCACAGCCCGAGGAGAGGCGAGGTGTAATTCAAGTTCTAAACAGACTCGCCGCGAACACCTGTTTCCTTTCCCGGTCCTGATTAGTTCAGTCGAGAACCCAGGACATATTCCCGCATAACAGAACATAAGAGATTAGCCAGTTCATTCTTTGCCCGTAGAATAGCTGGGGCCACAGAAGTACAGAGCTCAGGCCCTCGCAGAACAGTCAGTGCTGGAGGCCGGCCAGGGAGGCCCCGACCTGATTGTGCCTTCCAAGGGCAGCCCGTCAGAGTTACTGGACTGCTGCAGCAATGCCCCATTCCTGAGAGCTGGGCACTGCCTCCAAGGAACCGTCATCCCATCTTGATTTAAATGGCGCTTTTACTTGAAAATATAAATTAATACATCATCCACCTACAGGGAGCCGAGGCCGCTCCATATCGATGCTGTTTATGCCACACTATGTCGGTGTTGACAATGACGCTAATTATGTTGTTTTTCTTCTGTGCCTGCTAGTTTGGCCAAGGGAGAAGCCTGAGAGATCCCACTATTCCTCGGGAGTTTAAATTTCTCTTTATGACATCCTCCAAATTGCCGTTCACATCTTCATTTAGTGCCACATTTTATAATGCCAGTGTCTCTGGGTAATTTATATATCCACAGCATGACATGTCAACATTCCGGTAACTTATGAACATGATAGGTACATGAGCTACAGAAAACATTTACCAAAAAGAGAGAGAGAGAGAAGAGAAATGCCTCACTCTAAAACTAAAGACGTTCATAAAACATCGCAGGTAAACAAAACCACTCGCAGAAAATAAAACGGGCGACATCCTGTCCTGCCCCTCCTCTAATTGACAGTAATAAATGGTCCTCTCTCATTTATGGCAGAACTAGAATCCCTTGTCTTAACACGACGTGGAAATTTATTAGCGGACTGCTTCTGTCAGGAGGTTAGGACTGATGACGCTGATCTGTGCAAAGTCCTGGAAGAGGTGCATGTTGGGGCAGGAAGGCATTCACCAGGAAGCCCCTCTTCTTCAGACCCCGGGGAAGACACTGCACCTCCACCAAGGTGACCCGTGCCTACCCCTCCCTCCTAAGGGCAGTAGTGCTTAGGTCCCACCTACACCACAGCCAGAACTGGGCACTGAAAATTCGTCTCATTAAAAATATTTTTTTTGACATTTAATTACGTAGCAATTGCTGATTACCACAGAAAGGCAACTGAGCCCCTTTCCTCAGGAGCCAGGGCCTTTCTGGAGACTGGGGCGCAGCAGGCCTGAGGGGAGGCCCAGGAGCCTGCCCCATCTTGCCCTCCCAGCGCAGCGCGGCTCCGCCCCCTCCCTGACCCTGGGCTGACACACCCTCGTGTCAAAACCCTTCTGACGCCTGCCCTCTGCTGGTAAGCCTGCCAGGGCCGGGAAATCTCCGGCACCTCAACTTACTCTGAAAGCCAGGCAGAGGAAGGACGGGGCCTGGACTGCTCACTGGAATGTCCAAATTAAGATACTGAACCAAAGCCGGAGGAGGGTCCCCTGGTGAAATATGGCCCCTTTAATGTAAAAACGCCCTTCGGTGTAGTCTGTGGCCTGCTCGCTCACAGCCCGGAGCGCCAAATTCTATATTTCAGCTCCCTAGGAGCTGACCGGCCGCGGGCCATCCTGCCTTCCTCAGCTGGCGATCCCTGGAGAGTCTGTGCATTCTCAATGAACACCCCCTTAGCAATAACGGGCCACTGTCCCCATTGCAGTGGTCCCCGAGGTTTTATGGCACAGCATGTTCAGCTGAGTGGAGTCCAGGTTTTCCTCTGGCACTCGGAAGACCTACAGCAGGGGCAGGGAGCACCGAAGACCTGCCTGTCCTTCCAGGGGGGGGAACAGCGAGGTGTGCAGCTGTTGGCTGGCGTGACTGGGGCGTGCTCCGGGGCCACCTCCTGCTCCCAGACCGCGTGGCCCTGCAGGCCAGGCTGGAGGCTGGAGGGAGGCTCAGGCACCAGGGCGGCGCGTCTCCACGCTGCTGTGCCAGGTTTAACAGAGCAAGTCCTGTCCCTGAGAGTGGGAAGCTCGAAGCCTAGACTCCAAACACACCTCCAAGACGGGAAGATCAAGTCAGCAGCTGCAATCTCTCCGCAGCCAGGAGCCCGCACTCCTGACTGAGCTTCAGATGTCGGGGGATGGATGCTCTGCGGAGAGCACCCCATTAGAACACCCCATCAGCCGAGAATCAATCTGGCGCTGGGGAAGCCCGCGCAGGGCTGCGGAATCCCCGCCAAAGATAACCAACCGCCTTCCGTGCTGTGCGGCACGGAGGGTCCGCTCCAAGGACATTTTCTGGGGCCCTATCTCTGCTCACAGCCGCTCAACTTGCCTTCCTTAGTAGTTACCAAGTGCACAAAATGCACGCAACCTAGCTTTAAAAGCAAAAGTTCAACCATTTGTTCTTGCTTTCTAGAAAAAAATGAGGAGGTCAGCTTTGGGGGGTCGGGGGTGGAAGTGGAGGACCAAGGAGAGGCTGTCGGGTGGGCAACCGGGACTGCACCCCCTCACCTTGAAGGCTCCTGTGGTGACCAAATAGTTCCACGCAGCAGACTTGTCCAACAGGCCAATCAAGAGACAGGAGGCCTCAGCATTCTGATAGGCCCTGGAGCGGTACAGGAGCCCTGGACAGGCTTAGGGCTCCGCCAGTGACTTGTCACGGATTACAGTGTGACTGCGCATGACTCACCTCCATTCCGAGCCTACACTTTCCCCCAAAGAGAAAGACGCCAGAGAAATCGCCTATGGTGCCTTTGACAATAACCACCACTTCATTACTGTCTTCTTCCCCTGAGCTAGGGCACTTACATCAGAAAAGGACTCCTGTCCAGGTGTTTTCTATGTAAAGTGAAGACCCCATATCAAACGCACAGCAATATGACTAAAGAGCCCAAGCAGGACTCCAGAGCCCAGAACCACGACAAAACCGCGACAGTCGGCAGCAGATCAGGACCCCAGACAAAAACCGCCTCAGGAGCACCATCCCAAAGCCCCTGCTGGGATCCCCTCTGGAAAACAAGCCCCGTGGACCCCGCCTGCCGTCCCGACAGTCCCTCCTGCCAGGACTTGGCAAGCTTCCTGAGCTGTCGGAGGTCTTCCTCCCCTGAAAGGACCCGACTTCCAAACGAGCTTGGTTCCCTCTGCTTGGGACCCCTGCCATCCCCAACCACCTTGGTGGTGTTCCTGTCCCTCACACCTGCTCCCCCAAGAACAGTCTCCGGACCCCTGGATGCCCCCAGAGCCACTGTGCTTCTGGGTGCTTCCGGCTGAAGGAGGGGTCAAGGCTTTAGGCGTCAGGTGGCCGAGGGGCGGCTCTTCCCTCCCAGGCTGGAGCCCAGCTGAGGTCTGGTGGAACAGCAAGGCCCCTTCTGAAGAAAAGCATCCCAAGAGTCCAGAGCCCAGCCTGCAGGCCGGCCAGTTATGCTTTATTATTTCACATGGCGTTTGGTCCCTCATGAGGAAGCCGGAAGCTCTCAGGTCACACAGAACTTCCCTCTCTTCAGACAAGTGGGCCATTGTGTCTGAACAACAGGAGGAATGTCTAATTGATCTTAATTAGATTCAGCCAGGTCCAGTTCTGAGATGGGTCAGGACACATCCAGGTGATGCCACAGCCCAGCAGGCCAGGCCTTAGGATCAGGGAGCCCTGCTCAGCTGTGCCCACACACCCTTGTCCCTCCAAGCCCCGTCCCTCTGCACTCCCGGCCCCTTCTCCCTTCGACTTCAGGGTCTCGCCTGCGCCCCTCCCGCCTCGCCTGACCTCCCTGGCCGATGGCCAAGGTACAACCTTGGTGGGAACAAGGCCTCCCAGGTGGCCACGCCTGGCTTCTCGCTCTCCCCCCACACGCGCCCCACCCCTGAAACAGGAGTCCTGTTGGCTGCCCTGCTCGGGGATGGCCACCTGCAGTCTGCAGCACAGGGCTGTGGCTGGAGCCCAGTATCTGCCCCTCGCGGGCCAAGCTGGGAGTCGTGGAAGTTCACGCTGTCTGCACTCCCTGTCTGTAGAGCAGGGCCACTACCTGCCTCACGTGGAGGCACACGTCATGATTTTTGACGGCTGTCAGCTTTCAAATCACGTTCCTTCACTCAGAAATACTGGTGTGAATCCTTGATCCAAGTGCTTGGCTGAGCAAGCCCTCCATGGTGGCAGCTGCTCGGGGACTGTCTGAGTGGCCTGGTTGGCAAATCAGAGAGCTAGGAAGTCACTCCTTCCTCTGGACCTCGGGCTCCTGCATTGGCCAGCCCACCTTCTGGTGACGGGAACTCAGGTGGCTTTGAGACCATGGCCCAGTAGGAGCAGGGGGTGGAGTGGAGCTGGGTCCTGGGACCTTGCACAGGGGTGGACAGAGGAAGGGCAAACCAGGGAAGGGCCAGGCCCGCGTGCAGGATGGCTGGGACACCAGCAAGGCCTGGGGAGGGGTGAGACAGGTATGCTGGCCCTGACACCTCTGAATCCCCTAAACCACCGCAGAGGCAGCTGCTACGGTGGACAGACGTGTGAACTGAGGCTGTGAGGACCAATGTCACTGACCAACGTCTCACAGGCAGTAACAGGCACGGAGACTTGACTGACCCCCACGCGGGGCCTTTGTCCCCGATGCCAAGCGGGAGACCCAGGTGCGGTCGGACTGAGCCTGGAGAACAGAGAAGCTGCCTGTGGAAATGGAGGGGACCAGGTGTCCTCAACTGGTCGTCACGGACACAACCTGAGACACTCCAAGGCACATTCGGTCGCCGATTAGCTTCTCTCACAGATGAGGGCGTGAGGGCCACCCTGGGCTGGCAGGAAGAGGCGGTGAGAAGACTGGGTGGGCCTTCCTCAGGGTTGCCCGTCTCTGCTGCCAGAGAGACCTCCCTCACCTCCTCCAACACGTTCATGGGCACCAGGCAGCGGCCGGGTCATGGCCTGGACAGTGCCCAGGCCCTCCTGGCAACACCATCTCAGGAGGGATGTGAAACACCAGGCCCGGGATTTCCTTTGCTTTTGATCATCAAGGCAGACAGCTTAGCATGGCGGCCCTGGGGAGGGGCTGCCACGGGTCCTCGTGCTGGCCAGGCCTTCCCTGACGCTCAGTGTCCTCATCTATGAAAAAACCAGCCCTGGCCGTCCACCCACAGGAGGCTTAGAGAGATGAAGCAGCCAGCCCTGGCCATGCCGGGAGCTCTTGAACGCTCCCCGCATCGGTCGTGGTCACCACACAGGTCCCTTCTGGTGCCTCAGTGATGTTCTGGGAGCCAGGATGTGATGTCCCTCTCCAAGATCCACCTCTTGGTCAGTAAGTGACAGCCTGCACCGGCCCACCGGACGGCTCTGGAGGACTCGTCTGGCCAGTGTCTACCAACTAACTGCACGTCAGACGAACTGGGGGACCTTTGCCTGTGACATTAACATATTGTCTTGTCTTATCTCATGGTGGGCTCTGTCTGCAGAAGGGAAAGCCTTTGTGGGGTCCCAGCTGGAGGCTCCAGGGGAGCTCAGCCTGTGCCCTCAGAGCGTCCAGTCCTGGTGGCCTGGTGGGCGGAGTGTGGGACCTCTCCAGGTTCCCGGCCTCCTCCTACCTGAAGGAACAGGCCTTTCAGGCCTCTCAGGCACATGGGGTGGCACCAGCTGCTATCATTTTTTTTCAGTTGTTGATGAACTTTTTTGTTTTTGTTTTGATTTTTTTGGGTTCTAGAAATCGAACTCAGGGGCACTTGACCACTGAGCCCCATCCCCAGCCCTATTTTGGATTTTATTTAGAGACAGGGTCTCACTGAGGTGCTTTGCGCCTCGCTGTTGCTGAGGCTGGCTTTGAACTCGTGGTCCTCCTGCCTCGGCCTCCCCAGCCTCTGAGATGACGGCCTTTATTTTATTCATTTATTTTTAATGCTGAGATTTGAACCCAGTGCCTCACACGTGTGAGGCCAGCGCTCTCCACTGAGCCCCAGCCCCAGAACCCCAGCTGTTACCTGGTTGGTCATTTATAGACACAGAACAGAGAAGAGGGGGCTCCTTCTGGACCTAAGGGGAGGAGGGACCTTCTAGAATGAGGTGACGTCTGGGCTGAATATCGGAGGGGACTTGTCACTGGGGACTGCGATGGCCTGGCCTTTGAGGCACTTAAGATTCATGCCCGAGCTACCTTCCCATGACAGCCCATCCCTCTTCTTCTCTTTCCCAGGGACAGTAGACCCGTCCCTCCTCACTCTCCCGTGCTGAACACGGCCTGTCCTCCTCCTGACTCACGGGCCCCTCCTCCCGGGTCACCGGGTGCCGTCTTCACCGTTGCCCTGGCCTGAGCTCAGCGCTGCGTCCTCAGCACTCCAGGCAGAGGCTTGATCCAGTGGGCCTGAACGGGCCTTGAGAATGTTCTGGAAGGACAGTCTGCCTCCCCACAGGGATTGGAAATCACTGACATAAAACTAAGGAGACACAGGCGGCTGAGTAGAGCAGCAGACGGAGCTTGAGGGGACGTCACATCCGGGGCCACTTCCACGCCTCAGGGTTTCCTTGCAGACCCTGGTGAGCCCCAGGGCAGCAGCCGGGTGACACCATGGTTCACGTCTGCTGCCCTCCCCAACATGGCCGCCCTGGCCTGCGGGTCCAGCCTCACTGTCCTTAGGAGCTGAGCGGAGGGGTGGGTGAGAGCCCGGACCCTGCAGGACAGCGGCGTCTGAAGAGAAGGCCCCCCATCGGGCAGACCACCCCAACCAAGGACCACCATATGCATGTCAGAGTGGCAGGGCCGCAGCGTCCTCCCGCCCCAGCGCAGTCACCTGGGACCACCTGCTGACCTTCGGACATTCACTCTCTGCGCCGGTCAGTTCAGCATTTCACCAGACAGCAAATGAGCCCCCAAGTGCCAGCCTCTCTGTACACCAGGGAGACTGACTGCCTCCCCAGGGACTGAGGTGTCACTGAGCACCACTGTACAACATAGAGTGACCTCCCAAGCAAACGCCCTTCTGCATATAGCATCAGTGACCAGTCCTTTGGAAGTTCAAATACAAAACAACTGCAGAGCCACGGCGGCTCAGATGAGACGCAGGTAAGCAGACTTTACCGCGGGGGTCAACCTGGACCATGCAGTCCCAAGGACAGCACCCACCAAGGAGACGGCCGGCCAGACGATGGGAAAACCACCGTCTTCCATCAGCCTTCCTGTCTCGTCCAATGACAAGAAGCCCAGGTGAGGGACAGGACAGGCAGGGGAGGCAGTTTCTGAGCGGCTGCCTGCCTGGGGTACCTGCACGGGTGTGAGCACTCGAGGGTCTCCTCTGCCCACCGCTCTGCCCCCAGAGCTCCTCACTGACTCGCCCCAGGGAGGAGGCAGCCCCTGTTTGTGGCCCCTGAACATTCCCACCATGCGGTAGCAACCCTGACCCCTGGACACGACCCCCTCCTGCTTCACCACCTGGACTCGAGGAGCTACTGGCTCAGGCCCAGGCTCCTCCCAATGGAGGTCACCGCTGGGCCCTGCAGGACCTCTGTCTTTCCAACACACCCTACAGAGCCCTGACCTTTGCCCTTTCCCCCCAAGTACTAGATAGGTTCTGGCTTTTGTTTTGGGGGTGCTGGGGATGGAACCCGATTCTTGCACCTGCAAACAAGCGTGTCCCCCCCGGCCACCCAGGCCCTCGGTGTGGGTCTGTTTGAAGCTCACAGCCAGTACCTGATGGTGATCAGCGAGCTTCGCCCCTGACCACCTTTGAATGGACTGCCCAGCCACGAGCACGGCAGCCAGGCATCCTCTGTCCACATCAGAGCAGATGATGGCAGGGCCTTTAGCCCTCATTACTCTAAGGGCCAGTCCCAAGTCCTTGGTGGCCACTAGCCCAGGTCCCCAGGGCCCCCTCCTGGCCTTCCCATCACCTCCCAGCTGTCAGGCCATCTGCTGGGCTGCAGCCGACCTCTCCACACGGTGGGTGACGTCCAGCGGTCCCACTTCACTTCCACCACAGCTGTCCACCTGGAGCCCCCGTCCCAGCCTGTCACAGGTCACTCTTCCCCACCCTCACTCAACAGGTGCCATTTCCACCAAGGCTGAGTTCCAGAGACCACACGGTCAAGCTATGCCATGTGGGTTCTCCGCGCCCGTGGGGGGCAGCCTCTCCCAACACCCCAACTCAGGGCTCCTGTGGCTTGAGAGCTACCACGTCCTGCTTCCCCACGGTGCCTGCTCCCGCAGTGGGGAGCAGAGAGGAGCCAGCCCTCAGCACCTGGTTCTTAGCAGGTGCGTCCCGTGAACGTCTTTGGGGTGCCCGAGTAAGTGGGCCTGCCCAGTCTCTGCCACACCCCGGAAAAGATGCCCCGGTCTGCGTTTCCTCAAGACCACAAGGGTCTGGAACCTCGCCCTCCCTGAGCTTGACGCCTGTTACCTGGCCTCGCCAGGTTCTAGAGATGCCAGGGCAGTTGGCATGGCACGGGCAGGACGTGCCCTACTCCCCCCCCCCCCCCCCGTCCCAACATGGACCACACATGCCTCTTCTGTCACCTCACAGCCCGCGTTCTCCTTTCTGCAGAAACAAACGTGGCTAGAGAAATTTCCAAATTAAAACCTGGCAATGGTTTCTGTATTCTTGTTTCCTAAACCTATAAATCAAAACTGTCTAAACAGGTCATAAACGTTCCTCAGCAATATAATGGGGAAAGTTCTGATTTATGGTGCCGGTAGAATAATTTTAAATAATTACATAAGAGTTTTGAAAAATGCAATTAACACCTTTAGGAGTTTTGTTTTTTTGTTGTTGTTTTTTTTTTTTTTTAAATGAAAATGAATCTCGGGAGATGACTGTTCCCAGACATAAAGATAGCCAGTTACAAAATAAAAACACTGCGGCCAGATGCCAACCTGTCCCTCCTCCACCCGCACAGACCGGGCAGGGCTGTGCCATCTGAGATGGGCATCCACCAGCAGGGAGTGTCACATGTCACTCGTGGACATGGAGGGCATGTCACCAGCCCTGCCGATGTGCTGGGCTCGGGCACTGCTGGGACACCATCACACTGCCCTTTGGAACACTTCAGACTGTCCTCCCTGCTCTGGTCAGTCTGCCCATGTTCTCTCCTTCCTCTTTTTCTTCATCTCCTCCCTCGACACCCAGAGGAGGTCACTGGACACCCTCCTTAACCCGACGCTATCCGGAACCAACGGGGCCTGGTCTCCTCTGGCTTTCCCCCCTCTGTGCAGGAGCCGGCCGTCACCAGTTCACTCAGAGGACCACCTTCCGAGCTCACGAAGACACCTGGTTATCCCCTGCCCCTTGCTCCTCTGAGCTTCGGCTGCACAGACGTCAACCTGCGGGGGAGGCCCAGACGGCCTCCGGGGAGGCTGGTGTGGTCACCAGATGCCTGACGACTGCTCCCTTTTCTCCTAGGCTCACCATGTGATGCTCCAGGGCTCCCCGGACCCCAGGAGAGCTGCAGGAGTCCTCTCACACGTGCCCCTTTGCACCAAAGGTCCTCTGCAGGACCTCTCGACCTCTCCCAGTGCCCCATACCTGTGCTAAGTGACAGCACCAGCCACCCCAGCCTCGGGAGGGAGGTCAGGACAGAACCACAGAAACGCTGACCTGGAGTAGAGGAGAGATCATCTCAGTCTCTGCCCTCACGTTCCAGAGGAGCAAATGGATGCCCCGGAAAGAAATATGACCAGCGAAAGGTCACACACCCAGAGAGCCACTGGTAGGACCTGGGACAGAACCTAAAACTCCCGACTCCTTAATTAACCCTCTTCCTGTGACTTCACACCTGCTGCTAGAGGACACTCGGGGCCACACAGCCAACCACCTCCGGCTCCTCCAACTCAGGGCTGCAGGGGACGTACGCAGACGGCGGTCTCTGTGTGTGCTGGCATGGGCAGGGCTTTCACTTTAGCACAAGTGAACACGTTCCTATCGTCCCCAAAGGCACCAGACACGGAGGGTTCAGCCACCCCATGGTCTGCGCGGCAACTGTCTAAAAATCCCTGTAACTGGTGGCCCTTAGTCCCGAGCTGTGGGCCAACAGAGTGGACGCCAGCCATGTGCAGCCACTGACATTTAAATTACATTAGAACAAGAGGAAGGGCAGTTCCTGCACTACAGCGGACACGCGGGCAGCACACCGTGGCCCACCTTCGCAGGACAGCCTATCCGACAGCGGGCAGCCCAGAATGTAGCAGCCTATGACGCGGTACGACCCAGAAACCAGTACCCCGTGAACACCCAGCTGGAGTCCAGACCTTTTCTGAGTAAGAAAGGACTACAGACATATTCCAGGCCTCCTTCCTCTGGTGCCTGAAGAGGGGAAAGTCCTAACAAACTCATTTCAGCCCTTTCCCAAGCTCCCCAGGCAGGTGTCTGTAGGGCTGGATCACATGCCACATTGCAGGAACACAAGGGAGGTGATTTTCTACTGACCCAGGGGACTTGCAGAAAAACATCTTAAGACAAGGGGTAAAATCTCTATATGGCGCCTACTTCTCAGTCTTTTTTTTCTTATTAGGAATTGAACCCAGGTGCGCCTTACTACTGGGCTACATCCCTAGTCTTTTGTATTTTGTGTTTTCAGACATGGTCTCACCAAGTTGCTGAGGCTGGCCTCCAACTTGGGATCCTCCTGCCTTGGCCTCTAGTCACTGGAATGATAGGCGTGTGCCACTAAGGCTACTCCTCCATCTTTCCAGATCTATATGGTTTTGAGGGAGCCAATGCCATCCTGGGAGACTCAGGGGTGGACTTGTGGCTCAGAGCCACTGCTATCATCCCCCTCCCTGGTCAGGGTACCTGTTCCAGCAGAGAAAAGCCACCCAAGCTGTTCAGCGGATGCAGGAACCTGTACTGGATTCTCTGGGCAAGGACTCCTCTCTTTTCTTGAAGGGTTGCTAGATTACAAACGTGTGTACCTGAGACTTTCAGAAGCCACTTTGTCTCAGCCAGAGGTGAACCTGACAAACGGAGGTACAGAAAGAGAAAGCAGGAGAGAAAGAGGGCAGAGACCAAGGCTGATGTCCTCCTGGGGACACTGAGTGCCAGGTGCCAGCCACATCTGAGGCCATTTCACACGACCCTCGACCTTTCACATCCTCCAAGCTGCAGATGCACCCTGCCCACCCGCCTGGCCACTTGCCAGAGGAGCCTGGTTCTCGTGTCCCCTGGGGCAAGGCCCCAAGGCCAACGGGGACCCCGTCCCTCGGGGGAGCTGGGAAGCAGTTGTGCCAAGGCTTGAAGGCCACCTTGCAGGCAGGACTGGAAGGGGCGGATCTCAGGTCACAGGACACCCAGGAGCTGGCCTGTCCAGACACACTCCCATCAACAGTCCCCATGTCACCCACGTTCACAAAGGTCTCACCAGGCTTCGCCTGCGTGTCACTGAGCACGCCAAGTAAGGGTCTTGTACTGGCCAGGCCCTGGGAGTATCTCCTGCACATCCTCACCCCCTAGGGTAGCACACAAACCAGACCAGGCCTACGTGACAAGTCCCCCCAGGGCTGCCCAGTCCACCCGGGGCTCCTCAGTCCCCAGGTTCCCGTCAGAGTGGCCTTCCTCTGTCCCCCCGGGCTCTCTCCTCAGTCTCGGTCCATCTCTCCTTTCCCTGGATCTGACATTTTCGTTTCTTTTTTGTTCTAGCCCTGCTTTGCCAAATTGTGACAATTATACTTTCATAGAGTCTGGCAATAAATGATTTAACAATCTGTTAGCGACTATTTTGTTGTGATCCATACATTCTAGGGAAATACAGCTTTTCTTCACGGTGGTCCATTCCAAAAATGTCCCCAGAGTAAGCAGAGCGGCTCAAGTCGCCTACTGGCGGCCGTGACAACACAGGACAGGTGGGCAACGGACGGCCCGCGTCGCAAATAACGCCAACGACATTTCTGAAGGCTCTGACTTCTCCCTTATGAGATGATTTTTAAGAAATTGATCCTTCCTTAAACGCACGGGGGGTTGAGGCAGGTGATCCTCAGTTCCCATCGGCACTTCGCTGTTCTTGGGTTGATAATCTCGTTAGGAGCCACTGACGTCTGCCGTGTGCGGTGCTCTCTGTCCAGCCACCAACCAGTCAGGAAGACAACCACCTGTGTCTTCTGCTTCACCCCACAGTGTTCAGCCTTCCAAGACTCCTTTATTCTAATGTGACCATGCAGTTTCAGGTGACAACTGGTGGATCCCATGGCTTTGGATTTCTACTGCCTGGTGTTTTCAGAATCACTGGTGACAGCCCAGCCTTGGGGCAGGCTGGGGGCCTCTGGCCGGGAGCCCTACAATCCAGCTTTTACTGGTCCTCTGTCTCCAGTGTCACTCATGGCCATTTCAGGCATTGAAACAAAAATGGAGGACTTAAATATTTCACCCAAGGTTCCAGAGTGGGTCAGGAAGCAGAGGTGAATCCCTTCTTCTACAGCCTGGGCTAACGGGTGCTGACGGGGCTGACCGTTCTAAAATGGGAACCACACCCCCGAGGTTTCACACCCCAAAACTAGTGTCTCATGTGGGCACCGGGCCTCACCTGTCTTTGTCCTTGGGCGAGGGGCATTAAGGGGTGTCATGCTCTGGGGGGTGCCTTACTGTTCTAGGATGGCTGGTTAATTCCACACTAAGGAGACATGGGGGGACCCTGACAAGGGAGTCTTCTCTTCTCCCGCATGTGACATACCACCAATGGCATCATTCTGCCATGAACTCTGGGTGGGGTGGGGGAGAGGAGTATGTTTGATGAGCACCATCCTCATGTCCCCCAGCGAGTCCAGAGTCTCCGTCTCTGCAGTGTCTCTAGCTGGTCGGGAGACCAAGGCTGCAGCCCAGTCCGCATCCGCCATCTCCAGCTTCCCCAGGTCCATCAGGGACAGGCAGAGCTGAAACCCCGGTTCCGTCTGGCCGCATCTTTTGCAGGAACGCCTCCCCTCCCTTCCGAATCGGGAGCAACACTGAACGCGACCCCGGGCTGCCAACTTCTGCCCCAGAGCAAAGTCGAAAACCAATTGATATAAAATTAAAAGCTATTTTCCGGATCCATCTCTTGCTCCCCACTTTTCAACTGTAACACATTCGGCCTGAATTACAGGCTACCTCTCTGCCCGGCACTGGGGCATGGAATCGATCTCTGCACGGCCACGGAGAATAAACATTACAGGAAAATAATGACTCGGGAAGCACTGGGCACATACCCAAACACAGGCTGCACGTGTGTTCACAGACGGAAATGCACGGCTGTTTACCCTGAAGGCCCCATAAGAAAAAAGCAGTCACCTTTACAGTAAAACGCAAGTTACTACTCAACATGCAGGAATCTCCCATCGGCAGAGGGCTGGGGCTGAATGCCAACAGGGCTCTCGAGCACCCTGGATTTCTTTGGGAGCCTCTAGGCCATTCAAGCTCTCGGCAGTCCTCACAGAGCCGAGCTGGGGGACCCTGGCGACCACCAGATCCATGCAGGGAAGGGGCTGAAGGGCCACTGTTCTTTGTGGGATGGTCAGAGAAGAGTGTGTGTGGCACCGTGTTTCATCGCACACTGCAGACGGGCTTCCCGAGATGAGAGCCAATGTCAATTCATCCAACAAAAGACACAATGCGGGTTTTGTCCCGCAGAGGGTTATGCAATGTATTGACGTTAATGTAAACAGCTGGCGCTGCACCAGGGAGGGTCCGGCCATTTCCAGGATGCAGCCAATAAGGGCACACGTTCCCTGCCAGCGTGTCACAGAGTGGCCACAGAAGTCATTCACACTTCCTGTTGAGCAAGGCCAGCAGCTATTGACAAAAGCTGGAGAGTGTCTCTCTGAGACTTCTGTGGTTTAGCACTTTGTCAAAACAGGATACTATTTAAATTAAAAATTTACTGATTCAAGTTCAAAAAAACCCTGTTTGCTGTTTTTATAACCAAATTCGTGGGTGGGGAAACTCTGACCTTTCTTTCTTTCTTTCCTGTAGGGCACCTTCTATGGGTCTGAGAAGATGCTATATTTAGCAGGCCAGGGTTGAGAAGGAAGGATCCAAGCAAGATGACTGTCACTTTCTATGAATTACTATACACGCGAAATCGTGGGCTCCTCGTGTTATGCAAAGGGACTCGTGTGAAACAAATAAAAACACCTGTTTGTGTGCAGAATGCCTCACAAGGGCTTGGTGGAGGGAAGGGGGAAGGACACCTCCCATGTCATCTCACTGAGCATGAGGAGCGCGCCAAGCCAGGACCTCAAGGCCTCCCTGGAGGAAGCTGTCCAACCAGAGTCCTCCCGCGGAGAACGGAGGGCGGGCAGGCCTGGTCAGGAGGCCTGGAAAGGCAACCTGAGCTCTTCAGGCCCAAAGCTGCCCGCCTGCTGTCCCGTCCACCTGCAAGACTCTTCCCCAGACACCCGAATGAGCCAGTCTCTCACGCAAGCAAGGTCTCCACCCAAAGGTTACTTCCTTGAAGAGGCCAGTTGATCTCACGCGGGCCTGTCCTCCCTACGATGTCCCTACGATGACCTGCATTGTGCACTGAGGACGTTCGTCAACGTAGCACGCAGTGGGGATGGAGCTTTTGGCTTTGATATTGAGCATAGTAACCTCTATGACACGGTCAGGGGCCTGGCCGCTTGGCCCGCTGCTGACCCTGTAGGCTGGAGCCCCAGGGCTGCCATTCTCTGTCCTCTAACAGCCCAGCCTGCCCAGAGATCCTGGCTGCTCAGCTGGGCCTGGCACCTAGAGAATCATCCCACAGTGTCACACGTAAACACCTAGGGCCATTAGACATAAACGTTTACCACTTATTTTGTATTAGAACCACTTTGTCTAGTGGGGGCTCAGGGCTTACAGAACAGGCAACTTCCTGCCACCCAGGGACGGATTCTGGAAGACCCTGGAAAGAGCCAAGTGGCCCCGGATCCCGACACAGGGTCCCTTCCCTTGGCCTGTCTCTTCCTTATCAGTGACAAGCACACCTTGGGTAGGGCCACAGTGATCTGGCCGATGGCTGGGACCCAGGGCCCCCCAGTGCGCAGGCCCAGGCCACAGGTGTGCCTGGAAGCTTCTTTCCGCCCCACACAGCTGAGGGAAGTGGCCCGTCTCAAGCTACCTCGCTGGGCCGCCCATGCGGTGACTCTAAATTGGGCCATGAGAAGGCCGGTATCCTGGTGCCACAGTCTCAGGCAGCCTCCAGAGCGCTCCACCGTGGGCACCCCTGCCTCCCACAGTCCCCTCCCACACCCTGGGTCCACTGAACATGACCACCAACTGGCAGAAGTGACAGCATTTCATTTTCAAGCCAGGGCTATGGATAAGTGTCCTCCTTGGCCCTTGGTGGTGGACTCTGTGAGAAGCCAGCTGCCCCATCCTGAGGGCACTCGAGCACCACTGCTGAGGCGTCCACGTGAAGAGCTGGGCCTCCAGCCGGCAGCCACACAGTGAGCCATCTTGGGGTGGACCCTGTGGCTCCCACCTGGCAGTTCACGAGAGACCCTGAGCCGGGACCACCAATCTAAGCCAAGCCTCAACCTCCGCCGACCCACAGAAGACGTGAAATAATACGCGCTGAGACTGAGGGTCACTAACCTGCCGTCTGCACCTCACCACCTGGCCTGGTCCGAGACTCCCTCCCGGAACCCATGCCCTGCTCCTCCCTGCCACACGGAGGCTGAGCTCCCAGGAGAAGGGGGGCCGCCAGCCAAGAAACTCGACCTGCAGCCAGGGTGCAAAGTTACGGAGACCCAAGGATCTCTCCAGCCGGGCCCTCGCTGCCTTGTACAGGGTACGGTGCTTTGGAGACTCTGAGTAGATGTGTTTAAAAAGTCCCTGGCCACTTAGGAGAGGGTTCAGCACACACAGGCAGAAAAGCAAAATAACCAGGGGAACAGCAAAAAAACGGGAAAAAAACAAACAAAAAAAGAAACCAAGTGAACAGGAGTCCGTCTAGTCCTCGGCCACGGGGGAGCCACAGTGCTGCTCAGGCCAGACCCTTGTTGCTGGGTATCACCTGAGCATCCATCTTTCTTTCTCTTTCTTTCCCTCTTTCCCTCCTTTTCAGGAGAAGCTGGAGATTGAGATTTCTAACTGGGAAATCCCGATTCTTTGGCCTTTGCCGCTGACTCTCAGAAACGTCTCACCTGGCGCATGGGACCAGAAGGCCCTCCAGCCCGTGGCCACCGCTTGTGGTCTCTACCAGTGCACAGATTCCTCAGCCCTGCTCTCGTCATAAGAGAGACCTCAAAATCCCTCTTTCCAGGGAATCTCACTTCCTCGGGGTCTTTCTGATTTTGTCCGAGGACTCCACGGTTTTCACTGTTCACAAAACGTCCTGCTCTCTTGGTGGCTGTTTGAGAGCATCTGCCCCTTTTTTCCATAAGTGCGGTAAATACTGTGACAGTGCGTAAGTGAACGGGCAGGCTGCAGGTGTGCAGGGAGCCACCCTGGAGAGGGACAGCGCTGGGGATGAGGAGTGACAAGTCCCCCCAGAGCAGCCGGGCAGCAAGAGAGAAAAGACCGTCCACACCCCGCGCCCCTTCCCCACACAGACCTAGGAAAGTGGGACTAAGGACCACTTGTGCATATGTCACACCCAGGCAACGAGAAAACCACGTCCAACCCCCGCCTTGAAGAAGGGGCTCCAGGGGGTTGAATGGGAGAGGAAATCCACCGTCCATTCTCTTAGGGCCACTAACTGCACCCTCTTGAAGAGGGACACCCTGAGGGGGACCATCAGGTGTGCTCAACGCACCTTCCTTGGGCTCAGGATCTTACACTCATGTGGCCTGTGAGAAGGTTCCGGAGGCGCTGGCACAGCTGTGGCCATTCTGAAGGCAATCTGCTGTGACGGAGTGGACATTGCCGCTCCCTGCCCACCGCCTGCCACTGAAAAGCATCTGTGTTATACAGAACCCACTGCTTCTTGTGCAGGGTAAGGACCTCACCGTGGTCACCAGTGACCAACGCCGTGACAAGGTGAGGCCAACAGCTGTTGGAGCTGGGATGCTCCGAGCACATGAGCCACATTCCGTGCGCACACAAAGGTGCATGTTTTCAAGCTGGTCCTCCCGGCTAACCCTGCAGCGGTATTTCTACTCCCAAGGATATGAGGAGCAAGCTCCCTTGAATGAGGCCACATAGCTGGTGAGAGATGGCACTGAATCTGGACAGACCCAGTCCCAGACACCTGCCCCTGACCGCTGTCATCTCTTCAGCCCCCAAAGCTAAAAACAAAGGGTGATTACAAACTCTCCCCAACCCAGACTCCACCGCGGGCTTAGTGCCGTGTCGTGTGGCACTATCAATCTACGTGGAAGCATGGGTCACTTATGAACCAAATGGAACCGTGGTCAATCAGACCACTATCAGTAAAGCGCAGCAAGCCCTCGCTCCTGCAGGGAGCACCTGGAGGGAGGGCACCAAAGCCAGCAGGAAGCGAGGTGCCCGTCTGCCCCGGGGAGACGGCCTGCATGGGACCCTGTGAGGCCCCGAGTCACAGGAGCTGTGGGAACTGAAGGCCACGGTTCTCTCCCTTGGGGTGAGAGAGGGAGGAGCTGGCCTATGGGACCCAAGAAAACCTCAGGTGGAAGGAAATTTCCAGAGGAAATGATTTCAGCTTTTTTGGTAAGAAAGGTATTTTTCAAAATTCTCTTTTGAAGTTCTTATTTCCACCTTAAGTCTGCACAAATAAAAATAATTGTCAGCTTTCAAAGGGTCTTGTGGTTCACCACGAAGGAGGGTGGGCGCCGGCTTACGTTCCCTCCAACTTGAGTCTGGGAAGGTTTTCTTATCTGGAGAGAAAAACATAAGCTTCCGGGAGAAGATGAAGGCCGGGGATGTTCCCAAAGTGTTAGGCTGCACTGAGAGCAAGATGCCCAAGGAAGGGCAGAGGGGACGCACTGGGCTCAGACGGACACACTCTGGGGACGGACGAAGGTATTATGGCAAACGAAGTCACTCTAGAGCGGGTGGCTCAGAGGTGGGGCAAGGCCCTGGGTCGATCCCTAGCACTACTTTAATAAGAAAGCTCGGCCGTGGCACACGCCTGCAATCCCAGCAGCTCGGGAAGCTGAGGCAGGAGGATGGCAAGTTCAGAGCCACCTCAGCAACTCAGGGAGACCCTGTCTCTAAATAAAATACAAAATGGGGCTGGGATGTGGCTCAGTGGTCAAGTATCCATGAGTTCAATCCCTGGTACCAAAAAAAAAAAAAAAAAGACAGACAGAAAGACTCTACTGTTTATCCCTTTATCCCTTTCTTTCTTTCTTTCTTTCGAGGCAGGACCTCAGTGTGTACACCGACCTGGTCTTGAACTCCTGGGCTCCAGCCGTCCTCCAGGGAAGCTGGGACTGCAGCAGGGGCTCCTGGGCCCGTCCAAGAGCCTATGTTTTGATGTTTCATCAGGCGGGTAAAGTGTTTTCAAAGGCCGAAGAACACTAAGACTCGCAGTGTGCAAGAGGACTTCCTATGAGGATGGACACGTACTGAATCTGTGCTGGCCAAAATGGTAGCCACTAGCCACTCGTGGCCCCTTAAAGTCTGTCAAAATGTAGATGCCAGCTCTCGGGTTGGCCTTTTAAGTGCTGCGCGCCCGTGTGGGCCGTTCCCTACGTCACCTGTATCCCAACGAGATCATGGCACTGAGTATTAAGTGTGTTCTGCTGGGTCTCAGCTCTGACTGGGGACTGGGGGGCGCTCAGCTCTGTGCCCCAGGACTGACAAGGGTGCAGCCCCGGCGGGCACGGAAACACGCTCCTCTCCTGGGAGAGGGAACGGATGGACGGGTCTCCAGCCCTCTGCTCCTCCCACATTCATGTCCAGGCCCAAGCCCTCAGAGTCATTAGGACAACGACGACTTTCACACTGTTGTCCAGGGTCAACGGAGGCCCCAAACACCTCCGCGGGCCTCTTCCATCAAGCTGCACCCCAAGTCCACACGCCGAACTCAACAGCAAGTGGCCCCGACCGTGAGGATGGAGATGGAGTATTACCAGCTGCTGGTGAAGATTGATGACCTCAGGAGACGGCCCTGCTCTTGCCCTGGTGGCCTGGTCTCTCTGAGTGCCCCCAGCTGGGCCGGGCCTTGCCAGCCCTGAGGTCAGCAGCCCATTCTCTTGCTTTGTCACCTACCTTTCTCCCTAAGTCCACTGTGTTTCCAGACTGCTCAAGCTCCTCTGGCCACAGGGATCTTAAAGACAAAACCCAGCCTTTTCAGCCAGGGGTCAACACACGTCCTCCTCTGAGGCCACCACTCAACTCTGCAGAGATCAGGTGCAGACATCACCCCAGCAAGCATGGCTGGACTCCACCGAGACCTGACTGCAGGTCTGGAAATCAGAATTTCTTGTGACTTCCTCAAAATGATTTTTGTCCCCAAGCATTTAAAAAAAAGCAACGATTTTCTTGGCTTGTCAAAAATGAGCCCCAGGATGTGGCCAGAGGTCTGTCTGCTAACCTCCATGCTGAGCCTCCACCCTGAGCACAAGCTTCCTACCGACCCTCCAGGCCCCGCATCACAGAGATCCTGACAGTAGGGGGACTCGCCTCCAACGTGCAGAGCTCTGTGGCCACCGGGGCCACCATGGACAGTGCCGTCTGCAGAGATCCTGCATCCTCCTAGCACCTTCAGAGCAGACCACGGAGCCCTGGCCGGTCTCAGGACCTTCCCAGAACCCATTCTGTGCAGACTCCTTCCATCCAGATCCTGATCTACATAAGAGTTTCTGCATAAGAGCTCAACTATGCCTTTGATCTGCAGTTACGTCTTTTCAACTAAGTGGTGACCTGTCACACCTGCGCGGACACTGTCTCGGGCAAAGTGGGAGCTTCCTGCAACACGCTTCTCTAAGGCCAGGGTCCTCCACAGCGCTGTGCAGGCCATGCGGGCTGCATTTCCCACTCATCTCTACACATTTTCAAAAGTACTGTCCCCCATATTTTCTTTGAAACGTCTGGCCTGCTGTCATCAGTCATATATATGTGTAAAATCTCTCTTTTTAGAACTCCAATTGGCAAATTAGGTTCAGAAGGACAAGAAGAAACGTCTAACTCCTCACTGTTAGGCACGGTGGGTATGCATGGTTTTGCTGTCAACAATGCTCCAAGAACCCTTGAACACCTGTGAATCAGAACGGTTTCTGTTTCAGAAAAGGTCTTCAGGTGCTAACGTGGCAGGGGACACAGGTCAAGAGGCAAGAGGCCCCGTCTTTCCGGGTCCATGTCGGTAGCCTTTTATTTCTGTATTTTGCAGAATGAGCAGAACTGGTGTTGGTTTATAAAACACTGGCAGAAGAAAGGTGCTGGGTAAACACTCAGGTTCCCCAACGAGGCGCCCCAAGCTCCCCGCAGCCAGGTGTGACGGGAATGTGGCCAATCCCAACACTCACCTGAAAGACATCCAAAGGACCTGGGTGGAACTGAAGCTAGTGACCTTGTAAGAGTCACAGTACTTCCCCAGGTGGGGCTGGTCTGGGGACAACGTGAACACAGGCACATACGTAAAGATGGGGCCCAGAGGCCCCTGCAACGCAGGGAGGCGCAAGAGCTCCCCCTGCAGAGAACGGCAGCCCGGGTGGGCCGTGCGGGCTGAGTCGCAGACAGACCAGTGTGATGCCCAGTCACCCCGTCTATGCCACGCCCTGGGCCAACTCACCCACGGGCACAGCCTCCCTCCTGACCTGAGTTCCCCATGCTCTTCTGAGGACCCCAGATGCTTCACGTTTTGGGGAACCAAAATGTCAGAGAGTTCGCTTCCACCCCAGAGGAGGCTAGGGGACCAAGAACGCAGCAGACCCTACGGCTTTAAGTCAGAAAGGAACTTGGCTGCCAGCGAGGCCCGCGGTCCTCGACCCGGGGGTCCCTAAGGAGCACTGGGGAAGGGATTCAAGTCTACGATGCTGGGGTCCATCTCAGGAGTCTCCTTTACTGGACGGAGTTCAGTGGGATTTTAAGAGCTCGGAGCCCCAGATCTCGATGACACAGTCACCTTCAAGCCAATGCGTTTCCCAGGGCTCAGGGCCACTGACAAGTCATGTGTAGACATGAAACTGAGACTTACAGAGGTCAGGTGCTTTGCTGACATCAGACACGCGTGATCAACATGCAAACGACACAGGGAAGTCACCCAGGTGACGGGGGATCCTGTGGGGGGCTGCAGCCACACCACGGCCTCACGGCAAGGCAGAGTCCGCTACCTCTGAGACGCTGCTGGCTCCAACTAGGAGGACCTTGTCCTGGCAGATGGCGGCAGAACATCCCAATGCAATAAAACCAGGAATGTCACGAAGAGATTCCAACAGACGGGAGCAGGGTGTCTTGAAAGGGTGGTACCTTCAAGGTCACTTGGTGCATGGCTTAGTAGATGCCCAGCCACAGAGGCCCTCTCCTGCCTCCAAAGACCTGGAGAATGACCAGACCCCCATGACAGACTTCAGACCAAGACAGAGGGGAAGGAAGAAGAGCTGGGAGCCAAGGGGGACCTCTGCACAAATGAGGGGAACACAGTTCATCCTGAGCCCCTGCCCCAGGGCTGGTGCGTGGCTGGGCCAGCAATGCCTGTGACGCACTCCTCGCCAGCACCTCCTTCAGGCGCCTGTCCACTGGGCACCATGTAGGACCAGACCAAGCCGCCTAAAGCCAGGGTCAGCAGCAGCAACCCGCGGGCCCTCTACCTTTGTTATGCGCTAAGCATCACGTTGGTACTTTTCACATAGTAGGAAGGGGAAAAAAGAATGTCAGGACATGTGGGCACCACAGGAAACTCAAACTTAAGTGTCCACAAGCAGGTCTGTGTTGGGATCCAGCCCTGCTCCTCCACTTAGGCCTCACGTGGACACGCAGGTGGCCACAGTGGGAAGCAGCTGCCATAGAGACCGCATGGCTGACAAAGCCCAAACATCCACTCTGTGGCCCTCGACAGGGAAAGAGTTCCTGGTCCCCTTGGTTAAAGGAAGAAAGGGGTTCTGCTCAGGCCAATGCCCTTCCCGGGTCCCCTGAGCGGCTCCCCGCAAACACGGCAGGGCAGGTGGACTTGTTCACACACACCGACTGGACACTGGGACAGCAGCGGGCAAGGTCAGCTTCATTACCTAGCCACCATGACGGTGCTGTTCAGCGCCATCCATCAGCATGGCCTCGCAGGGCTTGCAGGGGCTCATTATAAATGACAGCACGCGTCCCTGACTCGATCCCGGGCCGGGACAGGACTCTGACGTAACATGATAAAGGGGACTTCTCCATCCAGCTCCGCGTGGCACCAGCTGGAGAATTTCCAAGCAATCTAATTTCTAGGGTGCCGCCTTGACTGTCGGAGAGCATCCCACCCCAGCACCCAGCATCCGCCGAGAGAACTTTCATCTTTCCTGGAAACGCCTGTTACCGTGTGTCGCCCTTGAAAATACAAATTCGAAACTATTTTTTTCCCCCAGCGAGACAGAATAATCCAGGATGTAGATTTTCCAATTACACTCTTTTTCAACATCTGTTGGTAGACTGCATTTAACATCGGTTATTTGAGCAGAGCACAATTTGATTAGACTGTCTGACACCAAGCCAAAGTCTGCAAAATAATAGCTCAATTAAATTCTGTTTTGCTTTCATTTGTCTTAGATTTCCCCGAGTGTGATACTGTAGCAAATAATCAGGCACCCCAATTCCTTTCAAAACGAGAGGGTCAGGCATAGTTCCCATCCTCCCTCTGAGCACACCTCACCACCTATTCCGTCTTCACTGAGCTCGGTGAGCTTGACCCTGACGCCAATGTGTTTCTGTACTTTTCCTTCAGTGGCCTTTAATTCTCCATATGTGTGAATTAAAGTCGGATGCCACCCATACTGTCCCTGAAACAGACCAGCTATGTGCAAGGCAGGGAGGGGGTCGGGCAGCCTGGCCGCCCGTGGGGCTCTCGTTCTCACACACCTGGCAGGATTCATTTTGCTGACTTGATTAAGGATTTAGGCAGGACTGGCATCAGATTCTTCTAGAGCTGTGTCGTGGTCCGGAGAGGCTCCTAGAGGCTCATGGTCTGCAGCCAGCCAGTGTCAACTGTCCTGGGGGCCTACATCCCTCCCTCCCTGGCTCTTTCAGGAAGTCCCTTCTGCAGCCGTTCTGTGTGTGCCGCGCACGGTGCACATCACCCCAGCTTCAAGAAACAGATCAGGGGCTGGTTTCCTAGCTGTTCAGACTCCCCAGCATTAACTCACCAAAGACAAGCACCAAAGGGGGCCAGGGTGGAGTTCTGAGCACAGCCGGACCCTGGCCGGTGCCCAACATCACCCATCTAGGGAGCAAGGCTGACCAACAGGATCAGGGCGCCAGCGAACCTTGGCACAGCCACGACACATACCCTCTAAGCTGTTCACACCCGAGGACTCTGTCCACAGTCTTCCCAGAACCCGGGACAGGTGGTCTGATCACCCATTCTCCAGGAACAGAGCCAGTACTGCCCATCACATCAGGTCCCCCACAAGTTGATGACCAACAGAGGGTGGTCCCCAGGGCACTGCTAAGACATGTGTGAGCAGTGATTTGTTTCAAGTGGATTAAAACATAATCTGGAGATCGGGAGCAGTGGCCACCCCTGTCATCCCAGTGGCTTGGGAGGCTGAAGCAGGAGGATCTCGAGTCCAAAGCCAGCCTCAGCAATGGCGAGGCCCTAAGCAACTCAGTGAGACCCTGTCTCTAAATAAAATATAGAATAGGGCTGGGGATGTGCCCTGAGCTGAATCCCTGGTACCCCACACCCCCCAAAAATATATATATAATGTGGAGTCCAAGAAGGAGTAGTCTCCCCTCTAAAGTACTACTTATACTATTATGAAAAGAGCTACCTTTTCTGGGAATTTGCTATGTCTTAAGACCTGTGTGAACACTTTCCACATGTTAATCATTTTCTCTTCACAGCTGCCTTCGGATAGGTAAGTAACCAGCCACCCTCTCTAGATGAGCAAATGGAAGCACAGAGAGGCTTAGTCACTTTCTCAAGGTCACATGGGAGTAAGAGTGGTCACCAGGACTGACGAGGACCTGCTATTCCTGCAAAGTGAGGCTGCCTCTTCCCCCTGGGACATTCCAACACACAAATCTCCAAAAAGCACCAACCACCCTGCTGCACTTGCATGTTGGCCCGAACGGTGGCTTTAAAGGACAAGTCACACCTGCGATCTGATCAGGAAGAGAGGTAGCCTTGGGTAAGAATGTGACTTGCTCAGTCTCACAGGAGGACAGCGGGGAGAACACAGAGCACATCTACGCAAGAGCTACCACAGACTCAGGCCTTCTCGAACAGAGAATGACCCGGGTGCCCCTGCACTGGGACAGGTGCTCAGCACGGTGGCACCGAGGAGCCCACACCAGCCTGGCCAGAGCTAGGTGTGTGGCGTGCCCACTCCTCCCGGCCTCTCCCGGCAGGGCCAGTTCACCTGGCACCAGAGACACAGCGCCAGGACCTCTGCTCTGCGAGGCTCAGACTCGTGGGCTTTGTTTCCAGAACAAACAAGGACCCTCTAGGCCACCACCGAGAGGACCCCAGACAGCGTCACTGCGTCCTGCCAAAGCACCTGGCGGGTCTGAGAAGGGCTTCTTCCTGGGCACAAGGGTTCCCCATGCAGGCTCCCAGAGAGGAGGCCATGGGCCTGCCCACCACCCACAGCAGCCCTGGCACAGGAAGAGCAGGGCCGCAGGGCAGAGGATGGGCAGGGGGTGACACTTCACATCGGTGGCTGGGAGTCCCTCCCTAAGGAAGATGGGCACAGGTGCCCCCTGGAAGGAACGTCAGGCAGGAGTTAATGGCCAGGGTCTCCCTGACCATGGCAGCCACAGCACGGCACCGTCACTGTCTGGGTTCCTGGGGGTCTTGGGTGGACGGTGCAGATCCCACCCCCTTACGCAGGAATGACAACGCTGAGTCCCTGCTGCCTCCCCAGGATGGCGGCTACAGAACCTTCTTGTCACCTTATCTAATACCAGGCTGGAGGCCAGATGGAGGCTGGACAGGATGCAGGAAGTAGGAACGGACAGTTGGGTACCTCAGACCTGTGTGGTAAGAGGTGGGGGCAAGGGCCTCGAGGACAGTAGGGACTGGGGGCGGGGGCCTGGAAGGTCTCCACAAGGGCCATCCAGGACACAGGGTAGCACGGGTGACCCAGACAGGACGGGGTGGGGGTCACAAGAGGAAGGGGGCTGGCCCCACAGCAGGTCAGTGATGGTGAGGGAACTCAGTGGGCAGAGAGGACCCCAGGCCTGTGGCCAGGGAGGCCTGGGGGTCCGAGTGACCGCTGTAGGAGAAATGTGGCCACTGATGAGCTGGTGCGCGGAGATGGAGCCAGGCACAGGCAGTGAGGAGGACCCGGACAGGCTCGGGGACGGGGCTTACAGGTGGCAATGAGCACAGATAGGAGGGGCCTGGGCTCCCAGGGGGGACCTGGGAGGCGGAAAGAGATGGCGGGGCACAGGGGCTAGGAAGGAGTCCCAGGCTGCCATCCCTGGAGCCTTCTGTCAGCCCAGCACCTAGGGTGGAGGCCAGGAGGAGGCCAGCAGGAGGGAGGCCCAGCCACCAAGCCGAGGGAGCAGCTCAGGAAACCGCGGGCCGGGCGCAGTCTGCGGCAGAGCGCCTGCCCGGCAAGTGAAGGCCGTGGGCTCCGACCCCGGGACATCGGGAGGATGGCCAGGAGGTAAGTTGGACCAGGGAGGCTGGGAGAGAGGGGCTGGTTAGGAGACCCCAAGACGCGAGCTGGTTCTAACTGACCGGCAGCCAGAGGAAGGGCCAGGGCAGCGGCTGCAGGGAAGGGGCAGCCGAGGTTCTGAAGGACCCCTTCACACCCGCGTCCCCCTCGGGCACGGGAAACGTGGCCTCCGTCTGCCTGGATGTTCACCAGAGCGACCTGCTGGGACGTAACGGAGAGGGACAATGGGCAGCTCCTGGCCAACCGTGTCCTGGCAGCCGCAGACCCTGGTCCTGGAGTAGTTAAGTCTGTTCCCTTCGGTGGAAGGGACATTGCGAGTCGAGGGCAGCCACCAGAGACCCTTCAGAAACCACGAGGGAGCCGGCTCGTCACTCACTGGGTCGTCACCGCAGGCCCCTAGCTGTCCCAACAGCGAGGTAGCCCCCGTCCACCCCAAGTTCAACAGGGGCTGCATTCTCTTGAAAGTCGAGAGCGAGTAGATATGACAGGCATCTGCTGTATGACAATTATTCCCCACCACAATCAGGCTGGAGGGGCCGATGACTTCATTTAGACAGAATGGCCCAAATCTGTTTCCAATACACACAGTGCACATAATAAATTTTTACAATATGACAAGCAAAACAAACTTAATAAAAGTTCCCCATCTTCTGTTACACAAGCAAGCTCGGCCCGGCTCTGTTTATAATAGTTGGCTCATGATGTCACGGCTCGGTAACAAAGGCCTGGCTACACAACACCGTCACCAGGCGTGACACGGGCTCACGACTACCGCGATCACGTGGACACAAACCCCCCAAACGTACGTCTCCCAAGCTGCTGCTTGGTTTTAACAGCTGCCTGCAGAGCGCTCCGCGCAGAGCTGCCTGCAGCCCTGAGTAATGCCCGTCTTTCTTCTCATCCCCGAGCGTCATTTCCCTTTAGAAAGTACAGACTTCAATGACAAGCACGATTTTGCACAGACGCCCATCAGCATGTGTCCAAATTAGGAGGTGGTGTGGTGCGGTGGTTAGCAAGCGGCCTGTGGCCAGCATGGCCCTGTGCTGTCCCTGTGGGCCGGGGCCAGGCGGTAGCTGGGTGACAGTGCAGGAGATTAAGAGCACAGATCCTTGAGCCAGCCCCTGTGGGCCGGGGTCCAGCTTTGCCACCTGCCAGCTGCATGGCCCCTGCTCATCTGTAAGATGGAAATAAGGACATACCTCACCCCTCCCAGGGCCCCTGGGAAGCACCACTCAGGCCTCCGAGGGGCTTGCGGCCTCCAAGCAACAGGCTCATGGAGGACCACACTCCCCTCACACTGAGAAACAACGGCATGTCTGGCTCACCCAGGTTGGAAAGTCACCCAAGACGGAATCACCATTTTTTGGCGACATTAACAGGACATTAAAACCAACTTTAAACAACTTTAAGGAGACCATAGCTGTCAGGTCAGCGCTGGCAGGAAGTGAAGAGGAGGAATTCCAGTCTCTCTGGGGCCACAGGTCCACGTGGGAGCCCCTGGGGCTCGGGGCATTCACGAGTGCGTGCCTTGGTTCATGCAGACCCCGTTCATGGAGCCCCTACACGGAGACACCGTGACCTACGCCGCAGCCCCACCCTGACCCGAGGAGAGCACACGCTCGGCCAGCTTGATCTAAGCCAGATTCTCACCCGTCTGAGTGCCCAAGAGATAACGGCGAGGGAATCCAACTTCCGCACTGGACATTCCCCAGGCGTCTCTGGGCAAGGACCCATACCCGCCCCAGGATGCCCACTGGCTCTGCCACGAGGTGGGAACACGACGGTGCCCACTGTCCCTTCTTCCTGGCCCAGAGAATTACACCAGGCGCTGTTCCTCTCGGCTCCGGGCAGTTTCCTGACCCCTGGACGGGGCCCAGTGCTGTGTGCTAATGAGTCTCAGGGAGGTGGGGGCATGACGGGGAAACACTCGCACAGCCAGAGAACAGTAGCCGACCGAGGCCGGCCACCCCACCCGGGGAACTGACCTCTGTGCCCCGTCAGGGATCCCGCAGACTCACAGACGGGGGAGTGCGCTTTATCACACACTGGGAGACTCATATGGAAAAATGGAAAACACTCCATCACTTGACCTCGGAATGACCCCTGCAACCACAGACGAATATTGTGTACAAAATCCTAAATCAACTTAAGATGTTCCAAAAAAGGAGGGGGAAAGCTTTTAATTTTCGGCATTACACTCGATGATTACTATTTTGGGTCCTGAGATTTGGCTTAGGAGGCTCACACAGGAAACAGACCCACAGGTCCAGGAGGGGGTTTGTCACCCGGGGAGTGATAACGGAGCGGCCTCCGAGCAACGGGCTCATGGAGGACCACACTCCCCTCACACTGAGAAACAACGGCATGTCTGGCTCACCCAGGTTGGAAAGTCACCCAAGACGGAATCACCATTTTTTGGTGACATTAACAGGACATTAAAACCAACTTTAAACAACTTAAGGAGACCACAGCTGTTGGTGATTCACCTCCACAGGAGACCCAGCGGCTTCTCTTCTCTCCACAGCAGGGACCCTGGCCCGGGCACACCTCCAACCACTGCCCACCACCCTGCCCCCTTCTCTAGGAGTGACCCTTCTGCCTCCCTTCTGTCTCTGAGCACACGCCCTTGGCAGGGGCATCTAGCTCAGAACTTCGTCGTGGGATCACCCTCAGCCAGGCTGGGTGGCTCTCCTTGCCCCACTGGGTTCCGGGGAATCTGAAATCCAACGCGCTTCCCATCCTCCAACTGTCAGCGACGTCTTTTCAGACGGTGTCAATGAAGTTGACGGCTGGCAGTTCCGATGCTGCTCGGCACATGGGGACAATAAGGCTTATTGTCAAGTGTTTTCCATGAGGACGGAGGAGAGGTGAGGCCAGGGGACCCCCACAGCGTCTGGGGGTGTTGGCGAGGAACACACCAGAAGCCAACTGAAGGCTGGACACGTCGACAGGCCTTCCCCGAGGACACCCCCACACCTCCGGGCTGTGGGTCCTGCTCCCGTCAGCTGTGAGGGACCTCCTGGAACATCCGCGGGTTAGCTGCACCCTAACTCCCCGTGCTTGAGACTCGGTTCCGGGCCCAGAGGCTTCCTGACGGCGCTGCTGCCCTCAGGTACCCGGGGGTCCCCGGAAGGCACGGTTGTCAGGGCGCCCCATACCTACGGTCCTGCTGTTGCTTTTCCTGGCTTAACCCAGGTTGGAGGGAGCCAGCTGTGACCCACGATGTGGCAACACCAGGAGCCACCACAAGTGACACTCTGCCACAGTGCCCCGCAACCCTGCGCGGCTGCCACTGCCCCGTCCGCACCTCCACAAAACACGGCTCCCATTTTCTCCTTTTCTTTTTTCCCGTTCCCGAAGCACAAGTGGACGACCAGCAAGGGTCCGACGGTGTTATTCCTAATTACCTTTTTTTCCCTCTTGATCCTGTGGCTCTCATAATTAGTTACCTGGGGCTGCAATCCAATTTCAAGTGATGACAAGGAGGTGATCCATGAAAAAGTAATAAGTTAAATCCAATTTCAGCCTTCCTCTAATTAAATGCACACGGGACTAATGACTCTAGCCCCAGCATTCAGTGATAATGGTAATTAGCGAGGTGGGAGCCGCTCCTCCTCCAACACTGGAGGTGTAAACCACAAGGTAAGATGGTAGGAGCTCTCTTAATTACAGGTGGCATTTTGTCAGCAATTTACACGTTTTTGACCAGTCAAGTATGTTTTCTCCCCCGTCCCTCCCCACCCCCGAGCCCAACAGTCACGGCAACACGGTCATCCGTGTTCCAACACACGGGCGCTCAAGGGGCATGGCAGCCCGGGAAGGAGGAGTCACTGTGGGCTGCTGCTTCCTGCTCTCAGGACACTGCCCAGCACACAGACACCCTCTCACACACACCTGGCTGCCACCTGAGTCTCTTCATGGAAATCTGGGCATCTTCAGTGGGGTGGGGTCTCGCTGCCATGGCTTTGATGGTAATATGGAAAACAGGACCCTCGGGAGGTGTTGTGCAAACACATGTAGAGGTTGAGGCAATATCTGCCTTCCTGGCCACCCGGGCACTATCTGTGGGCCCACAGAGCCTGGCTTCCCATCCTGTGCTGTGACTGTCCACGTGTGCCCTGGCCAGTCCCTTGGCCTACGTGTCCGCTGGCCTCCTCCATGAGGTTGAGGCTAGAGTCTGCTCTGTGATAGCTACTGGGCTGACCCACGGGAAGCTCCAATCAACATTCCACAGCTACTGCTTTTTGCATAAGGACATACAGCCCTGACCGTCTACAAAACATCAGCATCCCACCTGAGAAACCTCACCAACATGAGAGTCAGGTGGCCATCTGATCAAACGTCCAAACTGGGATCCTTCCGAGCGTGGGGATTAGCCATGCTCTCCTGGGCACACTGGGACACAGGGTGGTCCCCCCGACAGCTGGAAGTTGTGATATCAAAATGGTCTAACTGATTTCATCACAATTGATATCAGAATTTTGGAAGCAAGGACAAAACACCACTTGTAGGAAAAACAGCTCTTCAATCAGAACTCGGAAGCTGGGCTCCACGACAGACTCCTCCAGGTTGAGGACGCGCTGACAACTGAATGGAAACCAAAGACGCGGACTGTGTTCTGGAAAGCCAGGTTTCCTACCATTTTAACAGTGTGTCAATCTAGAAGCCTTGATGACCACTTTGAAGGCCTTATTTCTGCCTTACTGTTCCCTATCAAGGCTTATTTGAATGGTTTTGGGATTCTCCAGAGTCCTGGGGCAACAATGACATCTTTTTAAAAAAGGACCCCAAACTTCAGCTCTTCATGTCAACTTTAAAAAATGCCCGGGACGCTGACTGTGGACGTTAACTCTACACATTAAAAACATTTGCCTTGCCTCCCTCTCCTGAAGGACCCACCTGACCAATCAAGAGCAGTGGGGTGTGTTTTAAGGGTCAGTATTTCAAAACCATTGCGTTTCACTCTCTGCCTTAAAAAACTGTAGTCTCCTTTAAGGGCTTCCTCTTAGCCATTTACTCCTTGGTGACTAACGGGGAAATGGCACGAGGTAGTAAGATCACAAGTGGCATTAACGCAATGCAAAAATGCTGCCCAAAGCATGTTTTATATAACTGCAAATAAAAATGCTACCAAACAAACCTGCTGCATCTCGTATTTTAACCTCTGCCACTTAAAGCAGGAGTCCTCGTTAAACTCCAAGCCTCCCAGGGCAGGAGGCTGGCCTTGCGGGGGGAAATGGCTCCCAAACCAGGAGGCCATGCGCATGAGCTAACCCTGGAAGGAAGTGGGCAGGCAGGAGGGAAGGGCAGAGGGCGGCCGCACACCCCGCCTCCTGAGAGGGCTGGGGCAGCAGTTCCCAGGTCCACCTCCTTTCTAACCTCCAGGTGCCAGAATACACATGTACTTTTACTTTCTTAAGAGAAAATGTGTCATTTGGTTTCCTTCCAGTTTATGTACTCTTGCCAGCAACTAAAAACGCTTAAAGAACCAAAAAGAATTACTACCCAGAAACAGTGGTCAAAGTTCCAAACTTTGATCAATAAAACTGCTCATCTACTCACAAATTAATCTGCAGCCAGTAAAGTCGCACATTTTCCAGGTTATGAGAACACCTGCACCGTGAAGCATTTATTTCACTCGTTCAAGCAATGTTCAGAAGTATATAAGTATTTATAAAAGAGAACCTACTATTTTTACCCACCTATGATTTTTTCCCCCCTAGCAAAACCTTGTTAATTCTTTCCCAGATCCGAAGCCTGCTGAAGGCAAGGTCTGTATCCTGGGTAGTTTCGTCTTCTGTATCCTGGATAGTTTCGGTGTACTAGCACCGGCACAACGACCAGGGCACTGTGGCTGTTCTGAAATGTCTAACAGGTTTAACTTCATTAACTCAGGCCATTCTGATTCTGAATTGATGACGGGGGCCAATTTTCAATTTTCATTTGGATCATTTGTTAAAAAATAAAAAAATATATTTTTTATTTTTGCAAAGTAAATTAACAGGTGAAATAATAGGCAATGGAGGTTACTAATTAGAGTAGGTCTCAGGAAGCTCTCTCCCCACCCCACAGCCATGCCCCTCTTCATTAACAAACCACGCTGTCACCCAAGAATGGGACCAGCTCAGATCTGGTGGAGAAGGCGATGCCAAGAACCCGGTCTGTCCCCACCACCCCTCCTCCCCCTGCAACCAGGCCATGGTGACGGTGTTCGCCTGCGGGAGCTGATGATCTCTGTCGAGTAACCACTTATAGCCTCCCTAACTTTCTCTCTTCTTTTGTTTGTATCATCAGCCTGTGAAACCAGAGAGCCTGCCAAACTGCACAGGGAAGTGTGAGCTGTGCTTAAAATATGAGCCGCAGTGTATGGGGGGATTTAGGTTCCTTCTTTCTTTTTCTCCTCTCCAAGCTATCAGCAGATCAAATCCTTTTCCCCTGTCAAGCCTTCCTCCATGCAGAAGATCTGAAATTTGCTAAAATAGGTCTCTCGGCACAGCTATAAAGGGTCCGGAGATCAGAGATGAACACTGCTCAGATGCCGGCTGAAATGCCCCGGCAAGGACGTGGCAGGTGGGAGAGATTTAAATGCCACAGTTCCTCCTCCCGTGAGTCGCCAGTCCACCTACGTATCTTCATAAAGAGAGCACAGGCCCTGTGGCCGAGGCGAGCGATATTTATGGAAGCGATGTTTATGGAAGGCTGGCCAAGAAACAAGCCTCTCTAAATTGCGGAATGCCCCTACCAGTTAGCTGAGGAGACGTCTAGCAATAGTCTAGGGGACACACACACACACCGGTGACCCAACCCTCCCTCCTTCCCCTGCCCATTCTTAAAGTGGATCTAAGTTCTCTGCGGGTCCACTCCACCACTTCAGGGTTCAGGAAGGACTCCAGATAATCTTCTCTAGTAAGATCAGCGTTCAAGGTTGCCCCTCTTGCTGGCTGTACACGACTGGGCCCTTGCAGCCGGTGACAGGGTTGGACACTGGCCTTGCTGAGGACCCTGAAGCTCTCCGCCCCACACTCTGCTCTGTGGATGGCAAGCAGCAGCCCCCCTCTCCCCGGAGGAAATCCCCCCAAACTGACTTCACATATTTAGCCCCTAGAGGAACTTTGTCCCTCTTGGAAAAGAAGTTACCTAAAAATGCCATATGTTTTTAAAAAGCAAGTCGGAGGGAATATAAATCTAGTATTAAAAAAAGTCAGAAATGCTCTCTGATACGGGGAGTGATATGATCAGCCAGATTGTGTGTTTCTTTTCAATCTCTAAGTGGAGCTCTCCAACGTGGAAGACGTTCCCCCCAATAGTATACTGTCATTTTCCCAGTGCACTTGAGGCCTGATAAACTCAACAGGACTCGTGGTATTTCTAAGGCCGGGAGAGCTCCCAAGAGGAAGGCAAAAGAATGGACGGTCATTTGAATCACTGAGTGACAGGCTGGGCCGGCTCCGTGTATACATTAATAAATTAGAATTTTAATTGCGCCTCTGTCTGCAGGAGATGGCCCGGTGCTTGAATATGTACCAACAATTGACTATGTTCTGGAATCCGCAGCTGCCCTCCACCGCTGACCTCTGAAACACAATTCCCAGTCTGACGACGGAAACTGTTCAATTTGATCCTTTCAACTTATTTGAATCCTGACAAATAAGCTCACAGCCGAAAGGTCAACACAGTCCTATTTCATCCTCTGGAGCTCTTCTTAAGACATGTGCACAACAAAGCACGTCCCCCAGCACCTGACACGGGCCCCGTGGCACCGCACCTCATTAAAACGTCCCCTGCACTCCCACGTGCGGGCAGGCTGCGGGCTGCCAAAGGTTTACTAAACAAGGCCTTCAGGAGGCTTCCGCCAACAGAGAAGCTGCAGCCAGACTCTTCCAGGAAGGTGTCCCCACGCCCTGCACCTTCCTGGAGAGCACAGCTGTCCCAGCGGAAAGAGGACTAGAGGACTAGAACCTGCAGCCCAAGGTCCAGTGTTTGGAAATGGACCTCAGCTCATCCTGACCCACGAAAATTCAACCCAAGCAAGAATTTAGGCGATCTCATGATCCAATGAACCGGCACCAAGGTAAGCCACCTGTCACCTCTTGTGCGTTCTGTTCCGACATCTCCAGGGTGAGAAACCTCCCATTTGGGGGTCCTTACCCTCAGCTCTGAAAGCACTGTCCAACACCTGGTTCCTGCCAGGGCCCTATCCCAAGCACGGACACAAGCATCCCAAGTCAGGTTTCTTTGAAATTTTTGTTATAATTCTCACCTCCAACTCAAAAATCTAGATCAGATTTTTATGAGCTCTCTGCTTCCACTCCATTAACCCCTTGGCCTCAATACACTGAACTGAGAAGTTGCTAAAGTAATTTTGTGTGTGTGTGTGCTACTAGGGATAAACCCAGGGGTGCTCTACCACTGAGCTGCACACCTACCCCCAGCCCTTTTTATATTTTTTATTTTGAGACAGGCTCTCACCAAGTTGCCCAGGATAGCCTCAAGCTTACGATCCTCCTGCCGCAGCCTCCCAAAGCAGGCGTATGCCACTGGTGCCCGGTTAAAACAATCATTCTTGTCACCTTTGCATAAAATTGCTTTCCACCTTAAACAGATGATTCAGAAGTCCTCTAAAGACATCCAGAGAGGAGGGTGTGTCCATGCCATTACCAGGCACCACGCCCCGTGAGGGTGCTGGACACTGCTGACATTTTGGGCCAATAAATAATCTTGCGCTCTGTGGGGGGGGGGGCAATGCAGACCATTAATCAGGAGCCCTGGCCTGTACCGAAAAGAGGGGCCTCCAGGAAAAGCCACCTTTTTATACAATGGGACACAAAGCCAACGAGTGGAGAAGCAGGTGGAGGTTTCTGGAAGAACACCTGCAAGACTTCCCCTTCCTGGGTGTGGATTCCCAGGAAAGAAACTCAGCACATCACACACCTGCACCACACCTCCGCTGCAGCGCCAGCCAGACGCCCATCCACACCTGAGTGGGCAAAGGCGGGGTGTGTGCGTGTACGGTGTGTTCACACCTGTGTACGTGTGTGTGAAAGCACGGAATCCTGTCACTGCAGCTAAACGGATGAAACCAGGCACAGAGATAAATGTTGTTTTTCATTTGTGGAAAGAACAACAAAACAAGTTGAGCTGAAAGTGGACGGTGATTACTAGAGCCTGGGAAGGGCTAGAGGGTCATAAAAGAAGGGCGCTTGGATTGGGTCAGTACGTGCTCCGTTCTTACATGAATACACTGAACCCATCAATATGGGCAATTTATACATGTTAGTAAAACCACTGCTAGATGACCCCCACTGGCCACAGGGGCAGTAAAAAACCATGTCCCTCTGAGTACTACTGTGCTGGACATAAGGGGAATCACCCCCTTCCTAGTCTAGATGACCACGGCAGGGCAGGTCTGAGCACCATCAGCCGGTACTGCCACCCGAGCTCTGTCCTTACCAGCCCGACACCTGCAAATGCCCACCCTCCCGGCGCGTGGCCAGGGTAGCTCTTCTTGCTACCAAGAACGACCCTTTTGCTCAACTCGACACTTTCCATGTGAGGTCACGCTCTGCTGGCGCACTGAGAGCTCACCGTCCGCAGAGGCTCTTGTTTCACGATCAGCAATTCTCAACGCGGTTCCCTTCTGAATTGCCCAGGAGCCGCCCAGAGGGTGCTGTGCCCATGAGGTGAAGCAGGAGACTTACCTGAAGGGCCGGCTGCTTGTCATTCCTCTTGGGAGACTTTAGTCCACTAACTTGCTGCTGCTGCTGTTGCTGCTGCTGCAGGAGCTGTCTGGCCACTTGTAGAGCCTGCGAGAGGGGACAAGAACACACCCGTCAGGACACAGGACCGGGACTGCCGCACAGAAGGGTCCGGGAAGCCTACTCCAGGGCTGGCCCTGCCTTTCCCGTTTCCAGGCACAGGAAATGGCAGACGACACCTCCCTCCCGTCTGTGCTGAGAACTTTCCAGAGCCTGTTTCCAGGTTCTTGCACTGGGCCAGTTTCACCCACAGCCCCCAAGCCCAGTGACCCAGTAAGCGGACGCTTTATCCCACCCCAAACCTGCTACAACGCTTGAAGTACGAGTGGCCAGCTCCTGAGGAACCTAGCAGGCAAAGACGGAAAGTTAGGAGAGCTATTGGGGGCACGTGGGCGGCACCACTGTCTTCCCAGATTCTCTGGTGGAACTTGGGGACACTTGGGAACGCAGGTTGAAAGTGACACGTTCACTCCATGAGGCCAGAGGAAGAGGGAAGTGGGATGACAGGAAAAGCGTGTCCCGTGGACACGGTCGTTTGGATGGGGTGACGGGGACTGGCCAGGCATTCCTAGGACAATCTCACTGGATGTCAGGAGAGAAAACCTGCAAATTCACCTCCAGCCACCTCAACCCAACGTCTACATCACCCTTTCAAGTGTATAACAGGGGACAGTTTCAATTTAAAGGCAGAGTCAGGGAGGTGGCCTGAGCACAGGGTCAGGTAAAAGGACAGTGGGAGAGTTCTGTAAGGGGAGCCACTTAGGGCAAGCCGATGTTTTTTATAAAAGCTCAAGTGAAATAAGTGTCATTATCGAACCATCACAAAGATATTTGCTGTCAAAGACTTAAGAACAGCTGGCAGCTGGATCAGCGCACAAAACCGAGGTGGGTGAGCAGGCGCTGTGCTGCAAATTCCCACCCAAAGGCAGCTTCTCCGGCGGAGCCAGCTGCGAACCAAGAATGGAGTCGTGGAGGGGACGTCCCAACTGAGGAGTGCAGAGAGAAAACAGGGTCCCCGGAGGGTCCCATCAGAGCGACTTCTCCCCGGCAATGACTCTGGTTCCCCTGGAAGAGGCACTTCTAGAGCCGGCCACGGCCTGAACAAGGTGTGGCCCAGGCTCCCAAAGTGAGCACAAAGCACTTCCAAGGGAAGCGGGTTCCTCAAAGAAGAGGAGTCACTTCACGGGTGGTGAGAACCACGTGTCCAGGTATAGGAAGTCTAATGGTAAAGACGAAGTCACGGAGGGTTAGGTGGCAGGGATTCCTGCACACTGGGCACAGGAAACAGGGTGGTCAAGGGCAATTGTCCTCAGGAGCAGGTGCTGAGGAAGGCTGGACCTTCACGAGCAGTTCTTTCAAGAAGACATGCTCATGACGGGCACAGTGGCGCACACTTATAATCCCAGTAGCTTGGGAGGCTGAGGCAGAAGGATTACAAGTTTAAGGCCAGCCTCAGCAACTCAGTCTCAAAATAAAAAATAAAGGGGGCTGGTTCAATTTCTGGTTACCCCCCCCCCCCCAAAAAAAGACACACTAACCCAGGCTCCTCGTGGCACAACTGTATTGAGCCTCTTAAAGGCACTGTGTAAGGCTGAGGGCAGCCTCTGTATCTCAGAGGCGCAAAGGAAGGTGTAGAAACAGAGCACAGGAAAGCATGATAAGAGCCTGAGACGCTGGGGGAGAAGTCCCTGTGGGGCCCACGCCTGCCCACACGCACACTGCACTCACCCCTGAAGCCCACCAGCTGCAGGCCCAGGCTCCCTCTCTGTGCAGGGACAGGCACAGTTGAGCAGGCCTGCCTGTGAGGGCCACATGTACTCCAAGATGCCTGGGAGCCCTGCCTGGGCCCCAGCCTGCCGTCTGCGAGGAAGCTCCACCACGGCCGGACCCCGGGTTCCCCGTCTCCTTGGAGACGCTCAGTACACGCGTAGGTGTAAAGTGGGCAGCGTGAAGATTTCATTTATATCCCCTGTGCAAGGTGCCTGCGGGAGCAGAGCCCCTCCTACACGTGTGTCCCCTGGACGCCTTCACACGGGGCTTTGGGGCTTCTTCAAGCAGGAAGGGAACTGCTCGGTGTCTTAAGTGCTACCATCAGAGTCCCCGCGTTAAGAGACTCAGCGGCAGAGAAGGCTCCAGCTGGATCTGGGAAGGCAGACGGTGGGCGCGGAGCTGGCGGGAGAGGTGGACAGAGGAACGC
Organism: Marmota monax; assembly: GCF_021218885.2. NCBI lineage: Eukaryota > Metazoa > Chordata > Mammalia > Rodentia > Sciuridae > Marmota > Marmota monax. The sequence continues at coordinate 15,147,606 of NW_026694779.1, read as the reverse complement.
TGGGGGGAAGATGGGCCATGCGGGGCCACCAGCAGGGAGAGCAGGACAGGACACCCTGCCCCCCCTGGCGGACACCACCTGCCCCCTGTCACCCGATCCTGGAGAACAGGTGCTCGGCTTTTAAGTAACAAGCCTCACGGTAGCCATACCCAGCCGTCAGCAAGCGGCAAGACTCCGGGTGTCTTTAAGGAAAACATCCACACATGCTGTGCTCCTGTAAGCACGTGCTCAGAAGGAAATGTGGAAAGATGGTGGCACACCTGAATCTGAGGTCATTTGAACCAGTGTTTACCAAGCTGGCCACATGGTGACTGTGCATGTCACATGAGGTGCTGGAATCCTCAGGCTTATTTTACTGGTTGGAGGGAAAATCAGAATCACTTATGGATGCCAGGTGTCTTCCAATCCCATCCCAGGGTCCAGGAACTTACAGCCACCTATCACAAGCCCCAGCTCCTACAGGTGGTTTCACACAGCCCAGCCGAGGAGCAGAGCCAAGCCCAGGCGCAGGGAGGGAAAGCGTTGAGGAACTGGAGTGGATGCGAGGGAAGGTTCAGCCACCCCGCTGGAGAGTGAGCGGCACCAGATGGAGATTGCAAACTGGCTGCCAGGGCTCCACGCATCCAACATGCAGCCAGATGAAGACCTTCAAAGATGTGGCCCCGGGAGACACCACTAGCACAGGAATGCATCGGAATCCTCACAGGTCACCCGCAGGGATTCCCGGACCCCGAGAGGGGCTCGTTACCAAAGTCGGAGCAAGGTAAAATACTAATGAACCCCCCAAATAAAAACCAACATAGACATCACCCAGGTCCCAACAAGAGGTTTTAAAATCCTATCGATTAGAACATACAACATGCTATGAAGTCACCGCTAAAGGGTGAGCACTAGTTTTCTGTACAAGGTAACTAGGATGATCTAGATTTAAATGGAAAGGGATACTCGGAGTTTCGGACTCAGGGTTATGTAGAGATCTCTGGCTCCATCACATGCAGGAAACCACGAGGCTCGTATCAACTTCACTGCAGATGGGGTCCCCAGGGCGACGCTCTTGGCTTGGTGCCCTTCCCTGACACCATCCCTCGACAGCCATGTCCATCCACACACGTGTCCAAGCAGACCCATGTCCTTCCACCTCGGACCCCACTGCCCCGCCCCAGAGAGCACTGGATCCCAGCAGAACCGGGCCGTGGCCTGGGACTGCTCTTCCCCATGGTGCCTCCATCATGGCCGGAAAGAGGAGTCCTAGGGCGCAGTGTTGAAGAGGAAAGAGGACACTCTGGGTACAGGATAATAAGTGTGTGGATCTGGTTTTGTGCATGGGAGAGAGAGGGAGAGAGAGGAGAAAGAGAAAGGAGGAGAAGGAGGCAGGAAGGAGGGAAGGGGAGCAGGAGGGGGGGCACGCAGGAGGACGTGAATGTAGGAAGAGACCCTCTTCCCAGCAGAAAGTGTCACCTCTGACTCAAGCTGCACACCCACAGCTGAGACAGGCCCAGGCCAGCTCTGGTGGTGCTTCCTGGTGAGATGAAACAATGCTGGGTTCAAGATGGACCTGACAAGCACCTGGCCCAGGGTAAGCTGCTCAGCCCTAGAGCCCTGGCCACTGGTTACAGTGGAGGGGGGCTCCAGGCTGTCACAGAGCAGGGTGACGACAAAACCCCACCCAAGAGCTGGCCGAGCATGTTCACATCCCTGTTCCTTCCACCAGCTAGATTAAAGGGTCTGTGAGCTAGCAGACCCAGGGACCCAGGGGTGGCAGGCAATGCCGCATTGCACCCCGGCTGGCCCTGTCCCCACCCATGCCTGATCAGATCATCCCCAGGGGTCAGCAGGCTTCGCCATGGCTGCTTCTGGGAATTCAGGGAGCCTGTGAGGTCTGGCAGCTCGTGCCCACCTCCTGGGACCCTGGGCACTCGGGGGACACGTTCCCTTCCTCCAGCTCCACCAGGACGGCTTCCCTCTCTGCTACGTCACTCCACCCGAGGTAACTAAGGGCCACCTGTGCTGCACACACTGTTCAGGTAGCACATTTACCACTTTTGAGCTATTTATGTCAAGTTCATGGCAGGTGCTTATATTTCAGGCCCAGGTAGCGCTACGTTTAGCACGTTTACCAAGGTGGCTGAGGCTCAGAAACATATTTCCCACCCCTGAAGAAACATTAGCAAGTTGACATAAAACACAGAGCACTCCCACACTCCCACGCGCACACAGCCAGCCCAAGGAGGAAGACACCTTCATCAAGGGTTTTGCTGGAAGAGACCCTCTTCCTAGCAGGAAGCATCACCTCTGGTGACAGGTCTGAGATGTGCCTTAACACATGAAGGTCTTTGGAAAACCACTAACTGGGACGTTGTCTATCACGGGTCAGCAAACGACAGCCCATAAACCCAGCCTGGGAGGGAAACACTGTGTTGACTTATTTAAATGCTTGGGAAGAGGTCAGAAGATGATTTGGTGACATGTGAAAATCACTTGGAATTTAAATTTCAGTAGCCACAAATAAAGTTTTATTAGAATACAGGCGAGGTCACTTAGGTCTGGCCTGCAGAGTGCTCTCTACAAAGACCGCAGGGCCCTCACACCTGAGATACGCCCCATGCAGCCACACAGGGAGAGCCTGCCAGCCCTGGCTAAGCTTGCTTCTCTACTCTGAAGGTGCCAGATTCACTGGGCAGAATTTTATTTTATTAGATATATATATATATATATATATATATATATATATACATCTGTGTATAATTGTACATGTATATATATAACATATAAATGTATCTACATGTATATATAAATATGTATTTATATAAATATACATATTTATCTATCTCACTATATAAATATGTATAAATATGTATAAATATATCTATATAAATATGTATAAATATATATCTATATAAATATATCTATATAAATATACATACCCATATAAATATGCATAAATATATATCTATATAAATACACCTACAAATATATATCTATATAAATATGTATAAATATTATATCTTTATAAATATGTCTATATATCTAAATCTGCGTGTGTATATATTTATATATTTATTTATTTATTTTGGTGCTGGGGATCGAACCCAGGGTCCCACGTGTTCTCCCACCAAGCTGTGCCCCAGCCCTGGGCTGGACACATGCACCTCTCCATCAGTTCCCCTAAATGATTTTAGAGTTCAGCTAATAAGGAATTAGCTGTTCTTAAAACTCAAATCAAATTTGCCCTTCTGTAAAGAAGCTGCAGGGTGAAGGGGAAACACCTCTGTGGGCTCCGTCTGGACCCAGCCTGGCATCTGTGACCCTTCCCTCGAGTGCTGGGCAGCAGAGATCAGCCAGGGTCCCCAACCCCCTGGGATGAGGGTGGCAGGGCCCTAGCTGCCGGCCGCCGACCAGGTTGGCTACTTCCTGCCTCTGCTGAGAAGTCCACCCTCAGGGTGGGTCTGAGTCAGCCAGCCTTCCTCGAACTCCCTTTCCAGCCTCTACCCCCGCTGCAGATCAAACCTGTTCCACAGATAATTTCAGGGGCCACTCAACCCTGGCTGGCACACGTTGTGGCAGGGAAGGCTGGTAAGACGCATCGAGAGGGCAGCGGGCCAACCAGCAGGACAGGCCCTGTCCTCACCTGCCTTCCTCCTGCATACCCTGGCCCCCGGCCTTCCCCAACGCAGGAGCCGGCTACCCGGGTGGGGCTCCAGCTGCCCACCCCAGGCTGCTCCCCTAACATGCAGGCCAACTGCCCACAGAGGACGGGGCACCAGCAAGCAGGGAGACCCAGCAGTGGGTGCAGGATGGGAAGGGAAAGGTCAGGGGCTCGCAGGACCACGTCTCTCACAGGAGGAAATAGCATGCCAGGAACCAGGTCTCCCAAACCAGAGGTTTAAGAACATAATGTCTTTTGGCAAAGGACAGCGGGAAAGCAAGGTGACCTCGGAGGGATTCTAGTGCCTGTGGAAATACCAGACACCTAATGCAGGGACGACCGTGCAGTGCATGATGGGCAAAGACTGGGCGCCAAGTGGGCAAGGAAGCCCTGGCCGGGCAGGATGGATGGCCCCGAGCAGCCCAGGGGTGACCGCCACTCTGCAGCCGGCCTTCGGCAAGGTCCTGGCCCTGGCCACTGCTCCGCCTGCTCCAGGATCCTGCCGCGGGGGGGGGGGGGTGCGACTGCGCCCCCTCGGGTCCTCAGCTCACCTGACTCAGTGCCCAAGGCAGGTAGACGCGAAGCCTGGGGTCAACGGGGATTCAGAGTCTGCACAGCAACCTGGGGGGAGGCTCTCTATAGCGTCATCCACCCCAAGTTCCCCTGACTCCAGGGCAGGCCTGGACAGCCATCTTCTGAAGGGACACGTGTGTGGGTTTCCCAAATGGAAAGGTGAAGGGGAAACACCTCTGTGGGCTCCGTCTGGACCCAGCCTGGCATCTGTGACCCTTCCCTCGAGTGCTGGGCAGCCTTGGCAAATGAGGTTGCGGGACACAGACATGACGCCAGGTGTGGGGGTGCCCACCTGTGATCCCAGCCACTCGGGAGGCCAGCCTGGACAGATTAGTGAGACCCTGTCAAAAACAAGATTTTTTAAAAGGCCTGGGACGGACGTAGCTCAGTGGTGAAGCACCCCTGGGTTCCGTTTCCAGGACCACCAGAAAAAGCAGGAAGAAACACAAGTGTGAAAACCTGGTGCAGGGACAATCCCACCCCTACAACATGACAGTCTGTATTTGAGCTAAATATTTAAAGGATGGAAAACTGAAAAGCCCAAGTTCCCTATCAGCACAATTACCCTATCTGCTGAAATAGGGTCACAGGGCCACGGGCAGTGTCACCCCCTGGGCCTCGGAGGGGAGAGGTGAGGCCAGGTGAAGCATTGCCTGTGGACAAACCTGTTCCATACCACACACGAGGGCCTCCCTCCAGGCCAGTCCCCCGTCTCTCCACGGATGGGTTCTCCTATTCTCCAGGATTTGCACACGCAGTCAGCACTGCTGTGACCCTTGTTATCTAGGTCCCTAACTTGTCTTTTGCCTTAGAATTTCAGACATGAGCTTGGGTACAATGTGAGCTGTGTGGCTTCTGCTTCTTTTATGTGACAGTTATCTGTTTATTTTGTGGTACCAGGGATTGGACCTAGGGTCCCATGCATGCCAGGGAAGCACTCTACCACTGAGCTACACCCCCAGCCCTTTTTATTTTGAGATGGACTCTAGCTAAGTTGCTAAGGCTGGCCTTGGACTTGTGATCCTCCTGCCTCAGCCTCAGAGTAGCTGGGATGACAGTCCCACACCACCATGTCTGACTTCTATGTCAGTCATTTCTTCATTGGTGTATATTTTCTTAAGAGGAAGGATGGCAAGTGATAGTTCTTTTATCCTTTATTTTTAGAAGCAGTGGGATGAGGGGAAAGAGTTTTTCGATGGTGTTCTTGTGTCATGCCGTATTTTCCCAGCATTAGCTGGGAATGCAGGCGCTACCCCAAGGCACCGGCTGCAGCGGCCTGGGAGGAGGGAGATCCAAAAGCCCTGAGAGGAGGCTTTCTTTTGTGAGCATTCCCACCAGCAAACCCAGGGAGTAGAGGGCTGCATGGCTTAGATCCTCTAGCAATGATGAGTACCTTGTTTATTTGGAAGGCATTCAGAGGCTACTTCCCACCAAAGAGCATGAATTTTCATGAGACCAAAAATGGGGTGTGTGTGTGTCGGCGCGGGGGGGGGGGGTGATATCTATGTTCCTCTTGCAAAACCGGGTGAACTAAGTTTAATGGCTGCAAACAGTCAGGAAGTCTGTTTGAAGTCTCTCCTGAGAGAGGGGAAAGGTAGCCCAGTGTCCTCCCCTCCTCCTCCTGTGCACACAGGTCCTGCAACCAGCTCCTGGAGCCACCGGCTGGGCGGCCAGTGCCAGACAGTGCTGAATCACCAGCCGAGGCTCCGGCACCTGAGTTGTGTTTGGAGGGATTCCATTCAGGCACTGCCCAGGCCTGGGCCTGTTGAGCTCATGGGAGTTGACAAGATCACAGCCTGGGGGTTGTGGCCGGGGGCAGCCTGAAGCCGGAGTCAAGGGCATTACTGAATGTCTCCAAGGTTAGGTTGCATGGGGCGACGAACGCGTTTCCCTCGGGACTAGATTCTGCTGAAAAATAAATAAATGAATGCATCGGCCTAGTCCTCCTCTGGGCTCCCAAGGCAGGAAATGCAGGGGTCAGACGTGAGCGTGAATCACAGGGATCCACTCGCTTCCTAACCAACCCACTCTTTTCTGCAAATGCCTTTTATGAGGTGGAGCCTGGCGACTCTCGTTATGAATAGCGCAGGTTTGCGTCTTTTTGTACCTCGGGAGGAGACCGGCTCATCTTGAAGCTTGCAGAAGACTCTGGCTAGAATTCCACTCAAAACGATTATTCATGATTGGAATAGAAACAGAACCCAGTTCCTGCTCAAAACACATGGTGCCCTCTTCCTGTTCTTATAAGTCACATGAGCTCGGGACCCTTCCAGGGGACCAGGAACATCCCAGATGCTCTGCTTCCCAAAGTACCTTCCTTTTCTTGCTTGAAGTTGGAGCAAAGTGTGAAAAGGACTATGAGGGACACTCCAGCAGAAACGGAGACAAGGAAAGAGAAGAGAAGCCAGCGGAAGCCAAGAATGGCTCAGGTGGGACTGTCACTCCTGCCTTCAGGACGGGCAGAGGAGCCCTGCTCTTCTCCAGTAATCCACGCTTCTCACACTAAGAAGTGCCAAGAGACACCTGCAGGACAGTATAAGGGACAGGGGTGCTGCTCAGGTCTGCTTGTCTGCAACACAGAAGGCCCAGGGTTCAGTCCCAAGCACCTTCAGCGTGGGCAAGTGGGGCCAGCAGCTCCCTGCCTGTGACGCTGACATCAAGACAATGTGCTGGATTGTTCCCTGGTTACCAGGCAATGCTAAACTCAGCATTTTATCTCCTGTCTGGGCCTCTCGGAGGGAGGCAGGGAGATGGTTTCTGCGTCTTGATCTGAAGGGGAGAAGGAGAATGTGAGGTTCCATGACTTTTTCAAGGTTACAACTCCAAAGGGGCAAGTACAGAAAAAACACAAACAAACAAACAAACATTGTCTCATGAGAACCTGAGAATCACACTGTGCCAAGGTCACTGTGATTAGCCCTGAGCTGGCTGCAGGTCTCTTGGCCAGTGCAGGCCAAGGCACATGGACACAGGGTCCCCCTGCTTCCTGGATGCTGCGGGCTTCCGTGGGTCACGTCTTCTGCCTTTACTCCCCGACAGGAGAGACGGGCTCTTCTCTGCTAGGTCTCCCAGTCCCAGGGCACTACAAGCTGTGGCCAGGTCTGCAGCTGGGCCCTCCCTGTTCTCTGCCCAGGGCTGCGACACCCGCCATCTTCTCCATATCTCAATCCACCTTTTCTGAAAACTGCGCTCACAATCCATCTCCCACAAGCAGTGGTGTTCCCGACGTCCCCAGGCCCAGGGGACAGGTACCCTGCCTTCCTATTGGAAAGTGCCAAGCAGGAGAGAGGCAGGGCTCCCGGGCCAGGCAGCCTGCTCCCCCGACCCCATCTCCCTGACTCCACCTTGTCTTGGGATACTCACGCTGTCCCCATGTCCCCAATCCTCATCTCATCTTCAAGCCCCTGGGACATTCCTGAGGACGGGAGGACTTTCAAAAGGAGTCCTTCCTAACTCAGACTGACTATGCCAAGGCGCCACCTTCTCCAGGTCTGAACACGTCCCTCGGCCCAGCTGCTGGGCTTTCCGGCCTGGTCTTGACCCACAGGTTTGATCCACTGTAGACTCTCACACGGTTATAATCACATATTGTGGCAGGGGTGGGGTGGTGGTGGTGGCAGAAGTTGTTAAATAGCTGCATTTTTAAAACTGCCCTGACCCCTGGTCAGTGAGGACAGGGAACACAATTTTAAAAAGTTACAATTTAAAAAAAAATTTTTTTTCAGTTGTAGATGGACACAATACCTTTATTTATTTTTATGTGGTGCTGAGGATCGAACCCCAGTGCCTCCCATGTGCTAGGCAAGCGCTCGGCCACTGAGCCCCAGCCCCAGCCCAAAAGCTACAATTTCTTGAGTGTGTGTGGCTAGACCAGTGTCCAGCAGAGCACCTGCCTTATGATACCTGCCACTGTTCCTTTTGGTTGTTTTGGTCCTGGAGATTGAACCAGGGGCGCTTAACCACTGAGCCCCAGCCCCAGCCCCATTTATTGTTTTATTTTGAGACAGGGTCTCACTGAGCTGCCTAGGGCCTCACCAAGTTGCTGAGGCTGGCCTCAAACTTGCCATCCTCTTGCCTCAGCCTCCCGAGTCACTGGGATGGCAGGAGTGGGCCCCAGGCCTGACGGCCACCGTCCTTTGAGGTATGGTTATACCCAGTCAGCAGATGAGAAAACATAACCAGAGGGGGAAGCTGTCAGGGTCACTCGAGAGGTGCCCATTCAGCCTGGAGCTCAGCTTCTTGTCCAGGGTGGTATCTGCCACCATCATGGGCCACCGGGCACATACGTGAGCACAGACTTCCACACCCCGCCCCCAGTGATGAGAGAACAGCAGGGTGACAAAGGCAGGTAATTCAGAGGTGACCCTGGGGTGGGAGGGGACAGACCCAGGCGGTGCCACCAAGGAGGCGGAGGAGGAGGAGGGTGCCATGTGGATGGTTCCAATGCCTCACGTGGGCAGGACATGTACCTAGTGTGCCCCAGGCCACACAGCCTGGGCAGCACCTCAGGCCGCTCAAGGGCCCCTTCAGCCCTGGGCCTGCAGCTGCCCGCTGGACAGAACAGATTATTAGAGGAAAACGCAGCCGCAGCGGGGAGCACATCTTCAGCCAGTGGGACCAAGTGAAGGGCAGCCTTGTCACTAAGGTTTTAAAAGGTTTGATCCTGAGAGAGAAGCCAGCGAGAGAAACCCATCTGCTGGGTGTGCCAGGGAAACAGAACAAGGCTTTCTCTAAAAGGGGGATAAAACCAAACGGCTCCTCTGACCAACACTTGTGCTCACGGAGCTGTGCTCAAAGGGCGACCGTGGTCTTTGGAACTCCCGGCAACCATAGTTTAGCATCAGGTGGGACGTGAGTCTCCAAGCATGAAGGAATCATGATTCGCTGGGAATTTGGGGGAATTACTGACCCTGAGAGAATCACAGTTATTCTTAAAAAAAATAAAGAAAAAAAAAGTACGCTTTGAAAAAATAGTAATGCTTATCTCTACAGAAGCAGCCTTCACCGTGGTTAAGCAAGCACTAGTCATTGTGCTTGGACTGGAAGCTCAGATCGGCCACGTGCTACCCATGCAACCCCAGACAAGTTACTTAACCTCTCTGTGCCTGAGTGTCTTCATCTGTAAGAACTGGAAAAAATAACAGTAGCTATGTCATACTTAATAAACGGAATGTATGTAGGCTAAAGACTGACAACCAAGAAGCACTTCCTAAGTGATTTTTAAAATGCTTTCTATTTGATTATTGAATATGAAAGGGGTTAGTTCATGGTCAAAGACAGGAACTAACATGAATCAGGAAAATAATTTAAAAATCAAGTAAAAATACTACTGTCCTTACGTGACACAACACTTGGTAGTATGTGTAGGGAAGCAGCTTCCTTCAGCCACACTGGAATCATTATTTATAGACTTTTAATAATTACTTTTTAAAATTAAGATTTTGAATAGAGATTATTCCAAACTCATTCATGCATCAAGCTTCTAACATACGAAGAGCATTAGAAACGAAACCCGAACACCACCACCCCACTCTACAGGGTCTCCCTTCCCACACTAGGCTGCAGGGCCTCCGGAGCAGGCCGGAGGCACCCAGGGCCAGGGCAGCAGGCAGCCGAGTCTGTAGGAAGAGCAGGCCTCGATTCTCCTACCCCACAGACCCCTCCACTGAGCAGCTCCCAACCCACTGGACCTCAGTAAGTGCTCCCAGGTGCTGGGCAGAGAGCACACTAGCTGGATTTCTGTGAAGTTAAGTCGCCAACGTCATGTTATGTTACAGTGAAACAAAACAACCATCAGACAGACTGTACCTTTAAAAACTACTGACCCTAACGCTGACCCTACATGGATGGGAAGGAAGCAGGACCCGTCCTCAGCACCTGGTCCCTCCCACTAGTGTCCTGGGCGCTCCGCTTTCCAGCCCAGTTTCTTCACGGTACCACCCTATGGTTCTGAGGAGGCTGCCTGTGGTCAGGGCTGACCGTGTCACAGGAAAGACGCTTCCCAGGGCATCCAGACCATCCGCCTGCTGAGCACGAAACACAGACACACTGGAGACTGGGAAGCACATCACAGCAGCACTTCCCCACCTCTAGATGGGACAGTCTCTGCAGCCCCCCGCCCCAGGGTGTCCACAGCGTCAACAGGCAACCTTCACTGGGCACTTGGATTCCTACAGACAAGGCTCTGCTTAACTATAAGGTGTTGCTATGCAGCCCGACGGCCCCTGCGGGGTCACCTGAGATGGCAACAGAGGAGGTGGACAGGCCACTGCTGTATCCCCGAGAGCACAGCCACCAACCCCCGTGGACGGGCCTGGGGCGCGGGCTGCCTGGGCCTCTGCTCCTGTTCCCTTATATAGTCAATGCAGAGGGAATCCCTCCGTGTGCATATTTTCAATTCACATTCCAAAACAGTATAGGCGACGAGACAGATTCTGAGCTGTGATTTATAGGACTGGATCCGCCTGGGCCGGGCATTGTGTTAGGATCACGCACAGCACTTTCTCAGGATGGTTGTGTGCGAGGAAGCGCCTCCAGAAAACCAGGCTCTGGACGGTAAAGAATGTGTCGGTCTCCAGGTAGGCCAGGGACGCCTCTGTAGAAACACTCTCCCAGAGTCAGGCAGAACCCGCCTGAGAATTAAAAAACCCAGACTTTGGTTTGCTTGTTCTTTTAATCCACACTGAAGGTAGGCAGAAGCCTTTTCTTTGGCCCCTGGAGATAAGGATATTGAGATAAGGACCCTGAAGATCATGAGATACGGTACATGGTGATCAAGGCAAGGCGGTATTTTTGAGGGACAGGCAGGCCTCCCCGGTCAGCACAGAGCAAGGACGCAACACACTGTCTTGCATCACTCTGAAGCTGGCCGCCCAGCCCCTGGTGCACAGTCCCTCAGCTGAGCTGACCGTGTTCAGATCTAAGGTCAGGAGTCTGGGTTGATGACACTGCGTGGCAGGGGGCTTGTCTGTCCAGCGCTGGGAACTGAACCCAGGGCCTCCCACATGCTAGACCACGGAGTTACATCCCAGCCTTTTCCATTCACGACTTTGAGACTTCCTAAGTTCCCTAGGCTGGCCTGGAACTTGGGACCCTCCTGCCTCAGCCTCCGGAGGCACTGGGATCCCAGGCAGGTGCCACCAGGCCTGGCTGGATGGTGTCACCATCAGAAGGTGCTCAGGGACACCATGAAGGAGCCCCTACCGAGGCAGCCATAACTGAATGAAGTATCCAGAAACCCTAAATTACCGAGCACCCGCTCCCAGGACCGCCTCTTCCGCAGCCCCACACGCGAGGTCAATCCTCCACAGAAGCCTGTTGAATTCTCAGGAGACAGAGTCTCCTGAACCTCAAGGGTTAACTCGCTTGCCTTTAAAAAAAAAATAACAAGGACATGTATAATTTCCTTTTATCCTAAAACAATGAGTGCATTATTTTCTGTGTATCTGTTAAAGGGCAAGGCTTTCTGAGTGGAAAACAAAACAGACCTGGGTCCCACGTCCCTGAGTTTCAGCTACTCCCTTCCCTTCTGATAAATCACCAGACGCGCCGTCCAGAAGCAACACCAGCAGCGAGCAGGAGCACCACGGTCATCAAACAGGCAGAGAGACAGGCACGGCAGCCCACGGTTCCCACGCGGAGCCCGGGCGCCACACCTGCGCCAGCATCTGGGTAAATACCTGCAGTCTCTCTTTCCATCTTACCTGCAATTACTCCTACTGTTAAACAAATTGTCCTCAAGGCAGAGCCACAAACATCATTTTTCTTTGTCCTTACCAAGCAGAACGACTTTGGAACATGAAAACAGCCGCCGTGGCCACTTACTTATCTTGTGTGTGTACATGTTTCTCCCATCAGAGGTCTGCACAACTGCAGAGAATGTCCCTCTCTGTGCTCTCAGAGTTGCTGTTTCACACACTGAGATTCAAGGAGATTTAGTCTGGGGACTCACAAACAAGGTTCAGGGTAATAACAATTCTCTGAAGATCAAAAGAGACATTTTTCCATTTCCTGTTTATTCTCTGACCAGTATAGCTTAAAAAAAAAATAGCACCTGGATACCAGTTCCCCTGAAGCTGGGGTCAGGGTGGAAGATGGGGAGGGGAGAGGCCAGCGGGATGACCACGGGCAGGAAAGGGTGTGGCCTTTTTAAAAAGGGTCATACCATGTGTTTAAAATGTCAGTTCAACAGAGAGGACTGGGAGAGCAGACGCTTGGCCCTCCCAGCCCAGTCCCCGCTGGCCCTGCCCAACCAGGCGTCTACCATGAAAACTGCAAGAGCCCTCCAGCACCGGAGTCCATAGCCACCTGGAGCGCCAGGCGGGGGCTCCCCTCCCTGAGCAGCCCACTCTCTTCCAACAACACCATGTGGAGGAGAGAGACCATGACTGCGTGTGTCAGCAATCGGGCTCTGATTGGCATGAAATTGGGACACAGATCATCAAGACCGATGCACCAATGCAGCCGGTGTGCTGGCGCCAAAGCCGGGGGACAGTCTGCGGAGGCAGAATCACACAGGCACCGGCCGCGTCCCCCTACGCCCCACCAACAGGAAGAGGACGGCCACGCGCATCCTCAGCCAGAGCAGAGCCGGCTCCGGCCACCTTCAGCCTGGGAAGCCGCTCTGCTGGCCAGACTCGGCTGATTACATCCAGAGACACGTTTGCAAGCAAGAGTGATGAGCAGGGAGTGACCGGCAGCCGCCTCTCCAGTCTCTGGGGCAGAGTGGAGGGAGCAGGCAGTAAACCACTTGGAGCACCCTCTCTGCCCGGCTCACACCTTCTAAGAAGCACAGATCCCTCCTTTAAAAGTTCAACCCAGCAACAACGGTCTTTTTTTTTTTTTTTCCTCTAGACACTTACAGAGAAAATGAGGAGTTTGACGGAGGGAGCTCGCACTGCCTGCCTTTGGATTTCCGTCTTCTTGCTGTAGATGGGTTCTGGCTGTTTCTGTTGAAGCGGGGGTTGCCGAGTGGTTAAAAAAGATGTTTGAATAAACAGGAAGTGCTGAGCGGCTGAAGCTCTCCGCCGGAGGAGAGCGCACACTGGAACTCTGCCCTTTGTAGGCAACCTCCCGGCTCTGCCTCCACGGTAGCTGGCTGGGCTCTCAGCAAATGACAAAGAAACCACAAGAATTCCTCAAGTAATTCTTCACTTTCAAAGTTGAAAGATCAGTTGGAGCTTGTAGGTAATTTTCAAAGTTAGCACTTAAAGAAATCTATTAATGCTGCGCGTCTCTAAATCACTCCGGGTCTGCAAGCACCAACATGGTGCACCAAGTGTGCCCTGGCTGGAGCCCGCCCCGCCAAACTCGGCTCACGCAGGCAGAGACACAGACACACCAACAGGGTTTCTGGAAACCTGCTCTTGAGATATTTTTGTAGTGACATTTACATAGGCAGGATGCTTAAAGAAAAAAAAAAGAAGAAGGAAAGAAAGAAGAAAAGAAAAGAAAGAAGAAAAGGAAAGAAAAGAAAAGGAAAGAAAGACAGACAAGGAAAGAAAGCAAATTCAGATTCTGCAGCGTTGGAGGATTTGGTCACATGTATTTTAAAGAGCCCATCATCCCCGCACTCCAGGGACGTGCCCTTGGCCCTGCTGCTGTTCCTTCACAGTCTCTGTCTCCGCCAGCCACCAGCTCCTTGCTTATCTCAGATGCCTGCCTGGTACACCCGAACTCTCCTTAACCTCTCCAGCTCAGCACCCGAGTCCTGTTTTCTGTCACCAGAGGGACTCGACAGGTACCCGGAGGAAAAGCCCACCGCAGGAGGCCCAGAAGGTTGGCTGGAGAGAGAGGAAGGGGAGCCGAACAGCCATGTTCAAGGGGGAAAAGGAGGAAGAAAGGGCTCCCGCAAACTGCTCTGCTCCTCTGCCACGGAAGCCCCCGATATGTCACCGAGCACGGCGTACTGGACGGCCTGTCACGCAGGTGCTGATACTCGGCTAAAATAACTCATTGGGAGCTGTCACGGGTGTTTACATAGGCCCCCATCTTTTCTTCATGGAAGGAAATTTTTTTACTGGAATTCATCTTCTTTTGATCTCACATTCAAAGCAACGGCAGCTTGACAGACATTCAAGTCTGAAAGCAAATCCAGACGCCGAAGATAAACCGCCGGAATATGACAGGCAGAAGCATCTAAAGCTTATAAAAATGAAGAGAACAGCATGTCGCCTGAGTATTACAATACAGAAATCAAGAGACACATTAGGTGGAACTGATCAGCCACAAAAACAGTTCAAAAGGCAGATCGTAGAAACAGAGGACCAGGCTGGGGGAGAAATGGGGCCAATCTGGTCCACTGCCTCCCCTCCCTTGGAGCCTGGAGCCCCTGCCCACCCTGCCCCTCTAGGAGGGTGGAGTGGCCAATGCAGTTGCTCCCCTGGCCTCCGGTCCAGTCCCAGTCCTGGCCATGACTTCCTAGCAATGGTTTCCAGGGCAGGAGAGCCAGAGGCTGCTGCTCAGCGCCCACATGCCGCATTCTACCGACACCCCAGCTTCCGCTCTGTGATGTAGGATCAGAAGGCGCAGAACCTGGGAAGTGGGCGGTCAGGACACACACTTCTCCTGGCAGGGCTCCAAGGAGCTAGAGATGGCGCCTGGGAGCACCCAGCAGCCCAGCTCCCTGCAAAGGGCTCCTTAGTCCTGCAGACAGGCAGCGGCCTCCGTCCCTCGGATGGGTCCCTGCTGCCCACCCAGTAGCGCCCAAGCCAACCAGGGTAATGACTTAAAGGAATGTTTGCCAGAACTTTCTTAGAGGCATACAATTACTTTTTTTTTTTTTTTTTAACAAAGCCTCTCATTTTAATTAAAGTCAGAGCACATAATGAAAAGGTGCTTCTCCACAGAGTTTTGTCCTTAGAGCTGTGTGTTCACCAACACTGATGGGAACAAGCAGCTCCAGGTTAAAGGACAACAGGACTCCACAGTAGGATGTAGCCTGCGGTTGTCACTCCTGATTGTGAAAACCCTCTGGGACAGCAAAGCAAGAACTGTTTTGTGGAATGCTTGGCTATTTAAAATTAGCATTCTCCCTGCCCCCCCCCATTTTTTTGGCATAATAAACCATCACTGAGATATGGATTTAAAAATGTACAACCCAATTTTAAAAGCTGTAATCAGTTTAGGGTTTGCCTTGTGCAAACAAGATTCCTGGGTAACTAAGTTACAAATGTGGGAGAGAAAAAAAAAAAAACAACTAAACAAACAGAAAGCAAACACCCTACTAGATTCTCAGCCCGGTGCTTTTTTAAAAGTCACCTTCTGTCCTGCCTCTACAACAATGCAATGTGCTATATGAAGTTGGTGATTTTGCTTTAAACAGTATCAGATCAATCTGTTCAAGTCTCCGCTATTCTTCTCTCACCTTTAAAAAAAAAAAAAGTAGTTGCTTTCAACACTTACTCTCCAAATCCTCCAACGTGAACCTCTCATGTTGCTGTAGCTGTGGCAGTTACCCCCAACAGTGTGGCTTACTGTAAAAGTGAAATGTAAACTCCCTGCACATAGCAGAACAGGCTCTCCCTCTGCAAAGGGTGACCCCCCCCCTCCGCCCATGCACAAAGTGACACTCCATGTCACAGGGCTGTCTCCAGCTTTTTTTTTTTCCCTGCCACATATAAAGACCTTCATTAGTATAATTAAATGACTGCTGGGTTTTTTTGATATAAACAACTTCTGATATGTCATTTTTAAATCTCACAAAAACATCATTAAAGAGCTGCCATCTTTAAAGGAGAAATCCTCTGCTCAGGGCCCTGGGATGGAAGTCAGGCTCTGGACCTCCTCTCTCTGCCTTTCAGACTCTCCTGGACTTGAATGTCACCCTGGACCTTGAATCCCTGAATGTGAATGGCTGCATGCTAATTGCTCTAATTGCTTGAAGAGGTGCAGGCAGGTGAAACCCGATCCCATGGCCATGGTGGACCCAGAACAACACTGCCATGTTTACACAGTGGTTGGAATTTAATAGACCGAGCGGCCTAGTCTCAGACAGCACAAGCTCAGCTAATAGGTGACCTCTTAATGTAGTCCTCTTAAAAAAGAAAAAAAAAAAGACACAACAAAATACAATTGCATGTTCTGAACGGCAGGGTCCTAAATACCAAGGTTATTTGCTCGCCTCCCGGATTGAGCACAGGTTATACTACACCTGACATTTACACGGGCAACCTTACCCCGAAATTCGCTTTTTTTTTTTTTGTTTCTTTAACTTTAAAACAAAAAAGCACTTTATATGTCAGTCACCTTACAAACAGATTATGACTCTATGGTATTTCCAAGTAAGTGCATTCATTTAAATTTTAAATGGAGTGTTTTTCATACTGTGATCCTCCTGGTCCCTTAAAGGGGAAGACTCCTGCTCCCCTCACCTCCATTTATGGAATTCCTGCTCCCATACACAGTGACTGCAGCTCAGGTTGAGCCAGCCTCTCACGCGGGAGCTTCAGAACAATGCCCATGCTCTCTGAGCTCTGCTCTGACGCTCTGTGGGACTGGAACCTGCCTCTCATCTGCAGGGGCCAGAGTGGCCTGGACAGAGGCTGAAGTGGTTACTTGGTGACAGGAGCCATTGTCCCTGGATATTTTATGACCTGGCATGGACATGGATGTTTAGTGATAGCTCCCCACAGTTCTTATAACCGGGCACAAATGTGACCAGTGCCACACAGGAAACAGGCACTGAGGCGAGGAAACCCACAGAGGCGAGGTAGGGCCCGTGCCCACCAGGCCACCCGACACCCACAAACACAGGTGTGCACGCACACGGGAGCTACACACAGGGGAACGTTCACGCGTAGCCAAGGAAACACGACTGCCAGCACCAACTCTGCCTCCTTTTCCAGGCGCTGGGCAGCTGAAGGCAAAGGGACCTGGGGGGAGAGAAGGTCAGTAGGACCCCACAGAGCAGGGAGCGCCGCTGGACTTTCAAGCTGTGCTCTCTGTTGACTTCGGAAGACGCGACAGAAATTGCAAAAGTAGTAGAGAAAAAGTCCCCAAAAGGTATGAAAAAAATATCATTCCACGCGCTAAGTAATGAATCTGGGTGCTTCTCTGCCTGAACCATTTGTGCCCACACACTGGGGGGAAATCCAGCAGCGGGAGTACCTGCACAGGAAGTCCTTGGAGTCCCATGGGATTTACATCTTGTCCTAAAGTTGCAATTCACCAAGAAGAGGTCACGCCCCTCCCCTGAGGAAGGAGGGGGACAGTATCCATTTAAAGATGAAGTATAAACTCGTCCAGGTCTGGGACAGGAACACAGAGAGAAAAGTAAACAAGCCCCCACCAGCTGGCCCCCAAATAGTTCCCCTCTGAATGCTCTCCGCGGAGAGTGCCTGGTACCGAGAGCTGCCCCGGGCGCTGGAGGGTCAGCGGAGCTATGCTGAGCTGACAGGTTCCCTTTACAGCAGGCCAGAACTCTGGAGACGCTGGCCTTGCTCACCACCAGCTCAGCAACAAATGGCTAGAAAACTTTCATGAGGGGGCAGAGGACAGGACTGCAAACAATCCAGGAAACCATGAGAAGCTGGACTCCCTCTACGTAGGGGGAGGACCCAGGACTGGGGACCAGGGGGCCTGCAGAAGTGACAGCTACACCACAGGGCCCAGATTTCCTGGCAGAAGGGCCCAGCCAGGGCTGCGTGTCACCAGTGCCAAGGCCAGACCTTGAAAGGGTTGGCTGGGCCCTGCCTCCTTGATTGTATTCTTCCCAACTGTGCCCACAGACTCTGCCTTCCAAGTCCCCCTCCACCCCACTTCCAATTCCCAAGCTCCCTTCCTGCCTCTGGGAAGTTGGGAGCCCCCTCCACCAGAGTCTCACCCCAACATCCAGATTTAAACGCGACTTCCCCCAAATCTGTCTGTAATTTAAATATTCATTAGACCGATCCGATCACATGAATCCTAATATCTATCTCCTAATGCTCTGAGACAGGTTATAAATGCACTTTGAAAGGTTTAATTCAATTGGCAATCCGAGAGGTCTTATCACCGGAAATGTGTTATTTTCGTATTATTCAAGAAATGAACAAATGTGTTTTCCACAAATGTATTTTAGAAGCTACCCTTTCTTGTTATTGAAAGAAAATTGTGTTTATTACTCCTTTAGCACAGTGTAAACTCATAAACGTCAACAGAGGGTACAAGGAAAACTGTCAGCTAAATATTGTTTCCTTCATGTGCTGTTCTTCCAAGTCAATTACGCCTTTCAACTTCTGGGGCATTGTATGATAAACTGGCAGTAAAAATCATTCACATTAATATACCATGGTGCCTTGCCTGCAAAAGGTAATTAAAGAAGTAAATGACTCATAAGAATAGACATATTAGCTGCGAAATGAAAGGCAACTGAGCTGCCACATAAAAATATGTACCATTAAGATACTGCATTTTCATATTCCTGTAATCAGCTTCTGCAGACTAATGCTTATTTAATCCAGTTCTGTGCTAAGTCCATCAACAACTGTTTTTTTGCTGTTTTCTCCTTCACTGAACATTATGAGAGCAGGTTTGGAATAAATACTGCAATGAGATTTTTGCATACTCAATTGAAGAACAGGTTTTTACATTTTAAAATCTATTTTTCTTTCTCAGAGAAATCCAACATTTAAGAAAAAATAGATGACTGATGGAAAAAATAGAGACTGAACTAGGCCTGCCCCTTGGGTGGCAGGACATCGGGGAAGTCGCGTTTGCTGCCAGTTTCTCTGTGACCCACGCTGTGGTCAGCTCCGGGACCGGGCTGTGACTTGCAGGGCTGGGCTTCCTTTAGGAAACACTCCCTTTGTTAATAGCGTGAGCAGGATGAGGGCCATCTATCCTTGGCAGGGATGGAGAGGGAAGGCAAGGGGGAAGCAGTCGGCAAGAGGGCTTTCTGATGGATGTCTGACCCTCAGATGAGCAGCCCTCCTTTTGGTCTCTGTCCTTCCAACTGACCTTTTGCTCTATCCTTCATGTGCCTTGATTTCTGTGCCTCCTGGCCAGCCCAGCCCCGCCACCCTGCAGAACAGCAACCGCACACAGTGTGGTCAGACCTTGATCCCACAGAGAGGGTCCACGGCACCACACTGTGAGTGCTTCTGGAAGCCTCAGAGGCCTGCTGTTTCCTGGAGGCTCCAGAAATGGCCGCTTCTCTTTGGAAATGAGGATTCTCGGTTGGTAACTGATCTGCTCTCCAGATGTGCCTGTCCAGTTTGGGAGTTTGAGCTCTGCAAAGTCTTGCCATTGCCCACACAATCAATAAACAAACAAACAAAACCCAGCCTGCCACAGGATCCTTGCCTTCAAGTGGGTCTGCTGGGAATCTACCCCCCCTTAGTGACTGACAAAAGATTCTAGAAGATTCCCCCAACTGACTAAAAACATCCAAGAGCTTTCTACCTTGTTTTGTCCTGGAAGACACAGACTTCCACCAAGGTACAGCTCTAGGTGTCCCCGTGAGCTCCACCTCCAGGCTGTCCCTCCTCCTGAGAGTGTGGCATGTTGTTTGGTTTCAAAATTGATGACCTGTCAGGCAGGTCTTCGAGGACAGCACAGGGCACGAGATGGCCCTGCAGTGACCCTCAGCTATTTGTTTGTCTTTCCAGGGTTCTTAGAAGCAAGTGCGGCCTCCAGACGTGAGCAGGTGGCTCCTGGTACCGGGAAGCTGTCTCCCTGTGCTGCAGACAGCCCTCGGCACTGCAATGACTAGACTCCCGTCCTTTCTCTAACTGAGGAACAGAGGTTCCCATGAACACAGCCCAGCCATGCTGACCGGGAAACACGTGGAGAGACGCAGTGCTTCCAAGGGCCTCAAAACAGGATTATCAAGGGATGTAATGAGATCAGGAAATAAGAGCATTCTCAACATCCGGCACGAATCGGCCTTCAGACACCATCCTTAGCTGTTTATAACACCTCGAGATCAAAAACACAGCTTTGGGGACACGACACACCTAACCCTCCACATTCCTAAGAATCAACCTACGTGCATGAATGCAACGATCCATGAATTAGTTTTTAAAATACGTTTTAAAAAACTAGCAGACCCTCATCCGAGAAAGCAAGGCAAGAAGGCAGCTCTTCTGAGCCTGATAGTCCTCAGACCTCTGCAGATTAGGATTCAAACATGTAATTAAGAAAGATAACCCCAGTTTTTACAGTAATTAGTGGCTGTGGGAAATGGGATACTATCTCTCCCAAGTGTTACAAATACACCACCCTGGCTAAATAATCCGCAGTGCTGGAAACTAGACTCGGCACCAAGGGCAAAGCGGCTGTGCGGCTGGCGAGGAGCGGTAAATGACAGACTGGCGTTCAAGCCCATTAGCTGCTATGTGATAGGAGCACATTCACTAGCACGCGACCTGTGAAAAATCTTAGATCTCTTTAAATCTCTGAATTGGATTACTGCATTAATTCTTAAGAACTGCAATTCTTCAACCAAGTCAAATTACCCTCATTAATGGTGGAAAAACTGCCTCTGCAATAAGTTTAAAAAAAAAGATATTTATTACCTATAATCACTTTCACAGACTCTACCCGAAACAGGAAGGATGCCGGCAACTCAGAACGTGGTCTCACATGTCGATTCGGGCCAGAACCAAAATCAAAATAAAAGCATTTGCATACTATTTAAATTTCTTTTTTCACATCTATAGGAAAGGTCTTTTTATTAGAAGAAGCAAGTAGCTCCATTTTACAGGACAGGAAACTGGGGCATCTCTGGCACCCTGGGGTCAACTGCTGGGCTCTCCCAGCTAACTGGGGGCAGAGCAGGCTCCCAGCCTCCTTTCTGGGCATGCGATGCTAGAATCAAATCAGACAGACCGGCTTGACACCACTGTAATGCGACGCTCTGACTTCTCTAAATCACACGCCTTGAATTAAAAGGCAGGCAAAATACATGGAAAGACAGAAACACCGCTCCCGGGGAGAAAGGATACCCGGGATGGGTCTTCACAGCACCCACGGCCTCAGCTCCTCCCGTTTGCTAGAGCTGTTGAACCTGCACAGAGAATCCCCTGCGTGTGTCCTCTTGGAGTGGTGAGGGAAAGAAGAAATGCTAATTGATCCTCACTGCCTGCGTTGTCCCCAAAGGGCCTTACTGGAAATGTGGCCAAGCCTGACAGAGAGGGAGAAGCTTCTGGCTTCATGGCCGTGAGCCCTTGGGGCCCAGGGAGGCTGCAGCACTGGTCAGCCCAAGCCAGGCCCGGAGAGCCCTTGCACCGGGGATGGTGACAAACGCAAATGGGGCTGGACAGACACAAGGCATCCTGGTCAGACAGCTTCCACAGCATGTGCCAGGGGACAGGGAGACAATGCTCCCCAGACTGGACAAGAACCAGCACTTCAAAACAGCTGTGATAAGATGCTAACTGCAGTCCATGAGAAAAACCCAGGGGCTCTCCAGGACTTCCGAATCACAGTTATAGAAATGCTATTTTACTCACTTAAGATATGATGATAAAAATCAAATCCAGTATTTCCAAGAATCCTAAAATCGACTTGATTTTTTTCCTGGGTGGTGGGAACCATACTGAGGACCTTGCACATACTAGGTAAGCACTCACCCACTGAGCTACACCTTCATGGCCCCTCTAACGTTTTTTGAAAAATTATCTTCAGTAACCATTAGTGGTGAGGGGGAGCGTCTGAATGCCACAGCAGACCTGCAGAGCCCTGCTCATCCAGGTAACGGGGATGGACACGCCTTCATCAGCCTCGGTGTGGGAGGCATTTGCATTCCCTACCCTGGGCCTTCCAGGAACTGTCCAGGTGGGCATCAGCCACCCATCCTACGGAGGAGGAAAACCAGGTTCAGTCACGATGTCAACTATAAAGCACCAATAGAAAAATGAGAAAATTAAAAAAACAAAACAAAACAAAAAATACCTAGGTTTAGTCTGGGTGACTCTCTGGCCCAACACAGAGCGGCTTCTAGTGGGCCCCTGGTCACTCTGTCTGCTTGGAGGTGAAGGCAGAGCTTCAGAGGAAAGTCAGAGTGGAGCTGGTAACCACTGGGAGGAAACGGGCATCCAAGCAGGACATGAAAAAGTGCCGCTGCTGGGCGCAGGGACGCACACCTGTAATCCCAGTGGCCCAGGAGGCTGAGGCAGGAGGACCGCAAGTTCAAAGCCAGCCTCAGCAACTTAGCGAGGCGCTAAACAAGTCAGGGAGACCCTGTCTCTAAATAAAATACAAAATAGGGCCGAGGATGGGGCTCAGTGGTAGAGTGCCCCAGAGTTCAATCCCTGGTACCAAAAAAAAAAGTGCCAACAAACCTACACCCGATCAGAAGACACCCCACGACATGGAGACTCAAGCCCACCTCCCTCAGAGGCACCGCATGCTCGGCGGGACCATTTGGACACTGCTCCTCTTGGCCCTGGTCCTTGGTAGCATCTTCTCCTCTCCCGAGGAGCTTTAGGACTGCTGGTCAGGGGCGTCAGCACTGACCCTGTGGTCAAGCCGGGTGAGCCGCACCAGCCATAGCTCAAAACAAACAGGACTGAAGCCCATGTTCAGGCATCAGGTTCACACCCACTACTTACACACCCACCCGACACGAGTTTTGCGGTCTACATTGTCCTGAGCAGGTCTACACACTGGGCCTCTGAGGGAGAGTGGCCGGCCTGGTGCTTCCTCTGGTCACACCACCGTCTGGTGGGCCATAGAGTTAGGACGAAGGTCATCAGCACACCTGGAGACGAGTAGGGGCCGTGACAGAGGAAGCATCGAGAGCTTCACCCAACGCCTCGTCTCTAGCCTATTCTGATAAGTCCACCTGGGGATTCATCTACAGACATATTTAAGATGCAACCCCAAAGTAAAGAAGGAATCAAACAGCCAAGGAGCAGACAGAAGGTTCTGGAAGATGGGGCACAGAGGTTCAGAGGAACGCCAGGATGTGGCTATGCTCAGGAGGCAGGGAGCTTGTTGGATGCTAGGGACACAGGACTGTGGGGCTCGGCCAGCGCCCGCCTTCCTCCTCCAGCTGTCGTAAAGCAGAGGGAAACACAAATCCCAAGATGCTTTCCAACCAGCGACCTGGTGACTGAAGGTGCATCCTATTAGCAGAAGCCCCAAACCAAGAGATCCCATAAAGACCCAGGAGACTTCAGGTGATTGGTAAGGAAAACAGAAACGCCTTGGAGGTGGCCGTCTGTGTCTTGGCCTTTCTCAAGGCCATCAGGTCACACGTCCCCCACTCTGCACCCGGCCAGCACCTTTCCCAGACAGACCATCAAACACCGACGTCGGCTGTGGTGAAACGGCTTTGCCATCCTCTCTGAGGCCCCAGGTTAGCTGACCTCACAAGAGCTGCTTATCTGCCCGCGCCTGGAAGAACCGTGAGCCCTTTGAATTGGCATCAGGAGGGCAGAGCCCAAGGACGACAGGGACGGGAAGCACCAGGAAGGCTTCTGTTGCCACCGTGGCTCCATGGGGGAGGAGGTCCTGCGGCAGGAATGCAGGAGCCTCCAGGGCTAAGGGCAGCCCAGGCTGACAGCCAGCCAGGGGACAGGACCTCAGTCATGCAACCACAAGGCACGACATTCTCCTAGCCCCCAGAATGAGCTCGGAAGCCTATTCTCCTCCACGGCCTGTGGACAGGCACCCAGGGCAGCTCCATTCCAGCCCCTGCTGTCCTGGGCAGAGCACCCAGCCACCTGGCCCCTGCGCTTCAGCCCAGCAGGACTGTGAGCTCAGGTTCAGTTGTTTAAGCTGCTAAACGGGTGCCATGCGGCAACAAAAACCAAATGCATGTGGAAATGGACTGAATCTTGTCCCCTGTGCCTAGGTTTGAGGAATGCGCTTCTCCCATTTAATGGATAGGGACCCGCTGGGAGGGCAGAGAAGGGAAGGGTGGGGCCGAGTGTGCAGCCCAGGGCCCCAGCGGCCAACACAGCTGCCCAGGTGCTACTGCCCTCTGGGCCTCACTGGGCTCCTCTGTAGAAACAGGGCTACGGGCCTGGGGGGTGGTGAGGAGAACCCGGGTAAAACACGTTCAGAACCATCACACACCATCCAAGTGGTCGCTCACACCCCTACCACTTCCTTCCTGAGCCGTGGGGAGGACGCGCTTCCCTTGCCAGTTACTCCAATACCTGCTCTAGTAAAGCCCAACACACAAAGAAGGGCCTGCCCTTGGCCAGGGAAGAGAAAGCACTGCACGCCCTCTGGGTGCTCTCGTAGCCCACACCAGGACGGGAACAAGGCCCCCGGGGAAGAGTGGACAGAGGATGCAGTGCATGGCAGGGGGTGCAGCCCACCTGCGCTCCACCCCGGCATAGCCTTCAGGAGGTGGAGAGGAGACTTGCGTCCAGTCCCAGCTCTACTGCTGACCTCTCCACTCCCCACCAGCTTTGTCACCTGGGAGGTGGGGATGACAGTGACACTGTGCTTCACTCTTGTCGGGAGAAGTGAGGACCATGAGATTTTCTGAGGACAGTACCTGGCTCTCCATAAGTCCCTCCCCACTCCCCCCACACACTATACTGTACTCTTACCACTGCTGTGGACTGCGGAGTAGGCGCCAATATCCTCCCAGAGAGTCTGTGATCCCCCAAGGTAATCTGGTAGATGGGGCTCAGTAAATATATAAAAATAAACTAATGTAAGGGTTTACCACTAATGCCTTTCCATGTACGCTATAACCCATCTAATGACAAGAAAGTGAGGAGACTCCTCCACAGCCATGTTTTTGCCATTAAGCTTTACTATTTTTACTCAAAAGGGGAGAAAAAAGTTTATCCCTTTCCCTGACCTTATTCATAGTTTTGCTTTTCTTGGCTTCAATTACCTGTGGGCAACTATGGTCAGAAATATTAAATGGGATATTTCAAGAAGAAGGACTTCATAAGTTTTAACTGCATGGCATTCTGAGTAGTGTGAAATCTCATGCCACTCTGCCTGGGATTTAAGCCATCCCTGTGTTCAGTGTATCCACACTGTATACACTACCTGCCCATTAATCACGAGTAGCTATCTCGGTTATCAGATCAATGGTCAGAGAACTGCAGTACTTGTACTGAAGTAGCCCTGATTTCTACATACTACTGGCCCCAAAGTGTGAGAACAGCAATGCTGGCAATTCCAATATGCCAAAAATAAGCTGCAAAATGCTTCCTTTAAATAAAAAGGCAAAAAGTACAGTAATATCTGAACTTTCATCACAGTATGTTGTTATAATTGTTCTATTTTGAATCATTGTAAATCTCTGAACATGCCTGATTCATGAGTGAACCGTTACCTCGGGCAGGGTATGAAGGCACTGGTAGGATCTACACTTCTGGGCATCTACTAGGGGTCATGGAACATATCCCAAGGAGGAGGGGAGATTACTGTGCACGGGCCTTAAACCCTTGGTTTACTGCTTTCTAAGGAGGACTTTGGGCAAAACCAGCAAAGAGGATCCCACTTCTGGAAGAGCGTAAAGGGTAAGCGGTTTCCACCAGAGGGTCAGGGAGAAGGCCTCCAGGAAGAGCAGGCAGGGTGCCAAGAGCACACAGGAGTCTCGAGCCACAGGCGGAGCCTGCAGGTCAGCCTGGGTTTGGCCTCACAAGTTGGGCTCTTGGGGGAGGGCATGTCCACAAACTTGAACACGTGTACAGATTCACGTCGCCAGCATCATCGGGAGCCGGAGTGGCTTAACACCTCCTCCATGTGCCATCCCAGACTGGGATGCCGCCGCCCCAGCCCCAGGGCCACATCTGAGTGTCCCTCACCAGTGCTGAGAACTCTCAGGGATGCCCCTGCATGAGGGACTGTGTCGTGTGCTGTCCTTAGGGCTCTGTCACTCACCACACTGTCCCCGAGACTGTCCAAGCTGTTTCCCCGTTCCTGCTGGACACGGTCAACCTGCACAGAGCTCCCACAGCCTGTCTGTCCATCCCCCTACTCAGGCCTACATGGGCCGAGTCCAGCAAGGGGCAGCTGCGAACGAGGCTTCTGAGGACATGTGCACAGGGCTTCCACCTGGACACCTGCCTGATCTCACAGCCTGCATCTTAGCCGCAGGAGCCCTGGTAGCTGGACGGTCATTTCTGCAAGGTGGCTGCACAGTTTTATGTTCCCACCAGCGAAGCAGGAGACTGGGCTCTCTCCCGGCCCTTCACACAAGCACAGGGCACTATGGTCCTGGGGTCCTTTCCTTCCCCACATGGCTTCCCTTGGCCTTTCCCCAGTCTGCTGACTGGGAACAACTCCTCCTGACACTCTAACCTGCGGGGCTCCTTCTGTGGTGACAACTCTGTTCAAGTCCTCACCCATCTATCAGCTGGGCCTGGCCTGCTGTTCATGGTGGGGTTACGAGGGTTGTTCGTACCTTCTGTGCACAAGTCCCTTTCTGGGGATGTCATTTAAAGCCCGTCCTCCCAGCGGGCAGCACACCCCCATCATGAATGACAGCTGTGCCGTAGAAACTTCTTTTACCCCAGGATAGGGAGAAAGGAGCGTTTGGGGCGACTGCCTCGGAGAAGAGAAAGGCCGGCCAGGAGCCAAGGTTGGGCTGTGTCCTGAGCACCCAGGAGAACAGGGAGTGGTCATGGTCTAGGGCCTCGGGGAGAAGCCACTCTTCGGGACCATGGTTTCAATTCTGTGACTAATGATGCCACGGGAGGGTGACATCTTCCAGGACCTGCAGTTGGTGCTGCTGAGCCACCGGGGGTAGACCTGCGAAGCCGGGGGCTGTTCCTGTGGTGAGATGAGGGAGATTGGTTCCAATGCCAACCATGGACGTCGTCACATTAACACGTGCCTGGGCCACACCAGGCCTGCTCCCAGGGCTGGCTCGCCCCGCACGTCTTCAAGGGAAACCGTGCCCTCCCCTGAGGGGCACCCAGAGGGGAAAGCAGCACAATGACGGTAGGAACACCTACCGCTGGCTGGGCCACAGGTGTTGGTGGCTCCCCAGGAAAGGTCCACGTGACCCTGCACGCATGCAGCCACTCTTCCAACTCAGAAAAATCCTTCCTGGTGCTCAGCCTCCTCTAGTGGCCTCCTATCTCCCGGAACTCAGACACTCAGCTTAAAATGTGCAACCGGGTCAAGGCCAGGACCGCCAGCAAGAGGGACCCAAGGATGGCCAAACCGCCGGATAGCTGACGCTCTGGTGAGGCCCCAGGAGAGGACCACATGGGAGAGAGGCTCAGAGGAACCCCGTGATCCCCAAGGGCACCTCCCATCTCTGAGCACCGTTCCCAAGCCAGGCAAAGCCGTGGCCATCTCTGGTGGGTGCTGCCCTCCTTGCTGGCCCAGGCACCAAGGTGCCCGTGTCCAGCTTTGCGTTGAGCCCTGCTGGGCTCCAGGCTCCAGGCAGCACAGACCCGGCACCTGGAGGGCAGCTTCCAGAAGGCTGTGCCTCCTCCTCGGTGGACAGGGGCTGGTCTCACCCTGGACCCGACCATGGGCCAGGGGCCCAGCGTTCCTACAATGTCCTCTTTTTGCTCCCCTTTCTGCCCTCCAATCTCTCCTGGCCACAGAGGGCAAAAGATCTGCAGGACACACTGCTGGTCAGCACTGGAGGCTCCCCAGCCACTGGGAACAGAAGCCCGTGTGCACAGGGGGACCCTGCTCACCCTCGTCTCACATGCTCTCCCTCCGTGGTGGTCCTGCCAGCCTGGCCGCTTCATAACCCTCCTCCCGGGACAGCCCGGCTCCCTCCAGAGTATCCACCTCGCACCTGCACCTACACAACCCGGCAAGGCGGGCCATCCCTCCAGCGCTTGCCTGGGGTGAGGTCCTCTTGGCCCCACAGGCCCCAGGGTTCCACCTACCAACACCAGGCTGGCACACCCACCTGTGATCCCAGCGGCTCTGGGAGGCCGAGGCAGGAGGATTGTATGTTCAGAGCGAGGCCTGAGCAATTCAGAGCGACCCTAACCCTAAATAAAACACAAAAAGGGCTGGGGTGTGGCTCAGTGGTGAAGTGCCCCCAACTTCAATCCTTGGTAACAAAAACAAACAAAAAAGCTCACTATGCTTATCGGTGTCCTTACGTATGTGACATTTCTCCCTATTAGAGCACAACCTTTCTGACATTACAAACAAGTGTCCATCTGTGTCCGCAACAGCCCCGACACCACTCTGCCCAAACAAACAGAAGAATGAACGACTGTGTCCGGGTTAGGTTCTCCTAGGCCCTCACCTTGATGGCATTCTCTTTTTAAATACTTCTAGAAGAAAACTAATCGTTCCCATACTGTCACAAGTGGGAGCGCATTTTCAAACACAACTGCAAAACGCTCAGGAACCGTAAGAAATGGTGGATAAAATAAAGTCATGTGAACATCGGATGAGGCTACAGTGACCTGAGAGGAGTGACCTGAATGCCCTGCAATACTGGGAAAATACAGAAGCCTCCTGTCGATCAATAAGGGAAGACATGAAATACAATAGAAAAGTGGGTAATTTGAAAAAAATTACAGACACCGGCAACTCGAAGTTCCTCAGTCTCACTCCAAAGGGAAACGTGCGTCTCCTGTGCTCCTTCATCCATCCACCAAACAGGCCCACAGGAACCCTGCTGTAGCCGTAGAGTGGGAGGCAGACGTGGGCGCCCGGCTCTGAGAGAGGAGGTCTGCACCCGAGCTGGGAGAGGGAACCCTGTAGGAGCGCCAAGGGCAGAGGTGCGACCCAGCACAGAGCTCCCCTGCACTAGTGCTCAGACCGCACCCTGGATGGTAGGAGAGCCTGGGAACGTCTCAGAGGCTCCATCACAGTGGCCCCACATGGCTGGGCCAGGGGCGGGGTGGGGTGCACTGGGAGAGGGCAGGAGACCTACAGCCTTGCAGAGTTTGCCCTCGGCTGGGAGAGAGGTTCAGGCAGGGTTAAGGAGCAAAGCAGACGTCCTTTAAAACCGCAGGAGGAGGGTCTCCTACCCACTGGCGTGGCGTGGACCACGAGGAGTGAGTTCTAGGACACTCACAGCTCCCTGTGAGGCGTGGCTTTAGGACTCACCAGGATGCCACACAAGGTACTCAGTAGAATCTAAGGTGAACTGTTGTGTGATTTTTTTTTTTCCATTTTAACATCTGCAAATCTGGGATGCCTCCGAAAACATAACGGCATAAGAAAGCATCCCAAACGGACTGGCCTGACTGCATTGTTACTTTGATACTGGTTTAAAAAATAAAGATCCTACAAAAGGTTCAATGAAGTGTGGCATGTCCTGCTTTATGGATCAGGAATATATTTCTAAAAGATAATAAAAATATTCTTAAGCACGACACTTATGCCCTTTATCAGCTGGATATGCTGAGAGTGTGTGAGTGTGTGTGAGTGTGTGTGTGTGTGTGTGTGTGTGAGATTCAAAACTTCATGGTTGTGTTATACGAGGTTCATACTGGTGGGTCCAGGAGATGAATCCATAGATGGGTTACACCACTGTCTGGTTCTGTGCACCAGGTAAAATTGGATTCTGTTGAAGCAAAGTGGCTTATGTGAACCTAATTCTGTCTCCATCCAAACACACAATCGAGGCAGTTCTCACTCCTCTCTTTCTTCTCCCCACTCTCTGTTTGGTGAGGAGAAGGGGATGTAAGGAGGAGGCAGAGTGTGTAAGCCCGTAGTTATCAGCACCCACAGCAGCTGGACGGCTTTTGTCACTCACTCTCCCAGGTACCCACATCTCAGATCAGCTTAACACAGGACCTGATTTCTTTCCTCCTCTCTCCTTTTTTTTTTAAAGACAGGGTCCAGCTAAGTGGCTCAGGCTGGCCTCCATCTCCTGGGTTCATGCAATCCTCCTGTCTCAGCCTCCCCAGAAGCAGGTGCCTGTGCCACGCCCGGCGTTCATGATCTAATTTCTAAGCCCCAGAGGAGCCTGCTGCACACGGGTAGGAGAGGGTCAGACACAGTCGTGGCAGAGGCTGGCTGGACTCGCTTTTTAGGCTATCGGTCCTTCCTTCCCCGCTGCCTACCTGATGTCCAAAGCAACGCCAGGGATGGGCTCCAGGGCAAGACAGCGGGAAACCAACGGCACCGAGAAGATGCTCTGCGGCTGCCCTGGCCGGGACCCTGGCAGCGGCCACGTGTGCACCTGTATTTTCTTTTCAAGAGCAATTATGAGTTAATATGGTAAAATTATATCATTAAGCCTACTCAACTGGAATAAACTCTCCTTCTGATATGCATTTAGAAAAGCAGTTCACATTCTGTCCCTAAAATATATCTATTACACTTTTTGTCTCCCTGCACTTCTCCTTTCACCCTGATACTCGAGATAAGTTTCAGACACTCTGGCAGAAGGGGGAAGACATCCAACCACCCGAAACCCGACCCTCGGCTCCCTTGCTGGAGCCCTTTTTGATCTCGGTGAGTGAAAATTAATCCTTAACTGTGAGTACATTCTCCGGCTTCCCCAAGCACAAATTTCTAATGTCTTTTCCCATTCTCTACAAGAACCATCACTATGTGGGAGGAGGAGGAGGAGGAGGAGGAGGAAGGAGAAGGAGAAGGAGAAGGAGAAGAAGAAGAAGAAGAAGAAGAAGAAGAAGAAGAAGAAGAAGAAGAAGAAGAAGAAGAAGAAGAAAAAGAAGAAGGAGGAGAAGGAGAAAAGCAATTTAAATTAGTGAATCAAGTTTACACTCCAACCGAGACCTGCCACGTGCTTCTTTTCCAGCCACGAGTCTTCACCACAAGCAGATCAGAAGTATCATTCTTAATGCAGGTTCCTTAGCCCAGCTCAACACTGAGAACCTGGCGCGTTGGTTCCGTCCACCCTGCCATGGCCTCTTTTGTGTCTCTTTCTGTCCCTTGGGACGCTGGCTCCCTGAGCTAGCTCACTGCCTTCATTTTCTAAGGTCAGCTTTTAGGGAGGTTCTAGGTTGTTTTTATTATTATTATTATTATTATTATTATTATTATTTTATTTTTTCAGTACTGGGGATCGATTCCAGGGCCCTGCACATGCCGGGCAGGTGCTCTACACTGAGTAGCACCCTCAGCCCTTTTTACTTTATTTTGAGACAGGGTTTTGCTCAGACACTGGCCTCAACGTGAGATCCTCCTGCCTTTGCCTCCTGAGTTGCTGGGATTGCAGGGCCATGATGTGGACTACTGAAGGGAACAAGGGAAGGGGTGCGGGGTGGCCAGAGAGGGCTCCCGGTGACCTGCCGACAGCATCCGGCTGCCCCCCGCACGGCTCAGAGCCCAGACCCCCCCCATCACACTTGGGCTCCAACCCCGCTCAGCAATGGCCGCCGTGCAACGCCGGGCAGGTTGTGCCAACCGCAGTCTCCCCTGTGGTGACTTGGGGCCGCAACCAGCAGCATAAGCACCTTTGGGACAGGACACAGCCCATCTCTCAAGGCACATGTCAGGAACTGATGTGCCCGTGCCCGACGTCACTGACCTTTCGCCAAGACCCAGATCCAAACCCTGGCGATCACATGGGCAGCTCCCAGCACATGCCCCAGGCTCATCATGTTGCAGGCCCCTGCCTGAGGCCAGAGGAGAAGAGTGGAGGCGGGGGAGCCAGGTGTGCAGAAACAAGACCCGCTGCCTTCTGCCCATCCGTGCACAGACGCAGAGGCCACCAGTGCACTCCTGCCCACCTTCACGTGAAGAGGGCAGCAGGAGGACCACTTGGGAAGAAAATACCAAAGGAAATTCAAGGCCCAGGACGTGGCCACCCCCTGCTACATCAGAAGGGGGGAACGAGCCCCTCGCACACACACTCCCTCCAGTCTTTCCAGCATGGGGTGTGCAAGAAAAAAAGAAACCAAGAAGGAAAGAAAGACAGCCGGGTGCATGTGGTGCACGCCTATAATCCCAGCAGCTCGGGAGGCTGAGGCCGGAGGACGGCCAGTTCAAAGCCAGGCGTAGCCAAAGCGAGGCGCTGAGCAATTCAGTGAGACCCTGTCTCTAAATAAAATACTAAACAGGACTGAGGATGGGGCTCAGTGGTCAAGTGCCCCTGAGTTCAATCCCCGGTACCAAAAAAAAAAAAAAGACTATTTCTAGTAACATCCCACAGAAGGGAGCAATGGTCCTGAGAACTGCTGACAGAGTCGACGTAGGCAAGGTTCCTGAACCTCCCTGCGTATTCTTCCTACGACGTCGCCTGGCTCTTGCCGTAGCCGAGTGTGCGCTTTGCAACCAGTAGTGCTGTTTTCCACGGCGTGGGTCCAGGGCACCCTCCTGGAGAACGTGGGATCGCTGCGGTGATGCCCTGGATGGCCCGTGCTTCCAGCTGCCCCCCTGGAAACAAACAGTGCGAAACCCCACCTCACTTCCCCGTGTCCTTCCAACTGGAGGCACCGCGGTATTGATAGGTGGCCAGGGACGAGCTGCACGCCTGGCTCTGCTCTCTGTCGATCATCTCATTTACACTCAGGCACGTCTCACCATGGTGGTCTATAAACAGGGACACTGGGGCTCAGAGGACGAGCCACCTCTCCCAGAGCCCATGCTGGAAGGTGGCAGAGGCAGGCTCTGAGGACAGGACTCAGGGGGCCCTGCACCCCACCGCTTTCTGCCCTCTCACTCCACCACACTCTCCTGTAGCAAGGCCAGAGTTCCCTTGGCTAAAGAGCAACCCAGTAAGTGCAGTAGCTGGGACAGACAACGCTCAGAGGACCCCCAGGGCCTCAGGCTGTGGCATCATGGCCTCCCTCTGTGGAGCACTATCCCTCTGCTCCTAATGGATGGCACAGGGATTCTGCAAGTGTAGTTAAAGTCCCTAATCAGCTGACTGAGTTAATCATTACAGGGGTTTCCCTTGGTGGGTTGTGCCTAATCAGGTGAACTCAGGAGAGAGGGATTCTTCTGTGCCCTTGAGGAAGCCAAGGGCTGTGGTCGGGAGGGCCATGTGGCAGGGTTTCTGTGACTCACAGTCTCAGTTCCACAATTGCGCCGAAATGAACCTGACAATGGCAGGGAGCCTGGAGAAGCCGCCCAGCCCCAGGGGTCACAGCCCCTAGCGGCAGACTGACTGCAGACCTGTGAGATGCAGCACAGAATCCCCAGGAAGCCTCGCCTGTGTGCCAGGGAAACCGGAAGGTGAGGGACAGGTGCATGTCCAAGCTCCTAAGCAGGTGGGCACTTGTCACACAGCAAAGGGAAGTTCATGTGCCCACGTGGGACATCACATCCCAGGCCCTGTGAAGGGCAGGCTCTGACCAGCACACCCACCCCTGTGCCCAGGCTACCAGGCCTGGGACCTCGAAGGCGGAGCGGAGTGGGCAACCCTGCAGTCCTCTGGTCCAAGGGGCACACCGCAGTTCCTACCTCAAAGTCAGGAGGAAGAGACTAAAGGAGACGTGGCACAAAGGGCGTCTTCCGGGCAGCTGGGGCCCTCGGCAGCAGGGGGTCCTGTGCTACCTACAAACCTGCGCTCCGTTCCTGGGAAACAGCTCGGAGAGTGTCAGGGAAGGCCCTGCGCCTTCTCCCAGCCGGGCACTCGCGGCTGTGCCCCGCAGCCCGGCAAGCCCTCGGCAACCGTCCATCCCTGTCCCACCCACGCCGTGCAGACACTCCCAAGCCGCCTGCACAGCCCCACGGGCCATCAAGAACCAGAACTCTGAACTTTGTGACCCAGTGTTTACAATGGTTGTTGCCAGTCAGATAAGCACATCCGGCTTTCCCTTGAGCCCGGCAATCGTGGTGGCCTCCCTGAGCAGCCTCCCCACACCGGCCTGTGACCCGCGGCTCCTTCAGGAGCAAAGCCAGGAGCCGGGGCTGCAGAGCCTGCTGGGCCTCACCAATCCCAACTCACTGCTGAGTCCAGTGTCCTCCAGGGCTTCTCCCAGGTCCCAGACACTTCTCCCTGGAGATCCCAGCCCAGGGCGAGCCCAGAGCACTCCACCTTCTGAAATGACCTGGTGGCTTTGAACTCTGACCACAGAGTCCCACCCCCGCCACCCACGTCTCCCCACCCCACAGAGGCAGGAGGCCTTCCCTGAAAAGAGAACACCACATCAATGCCCCGTAATCCTCGGGGTTCAACAGGGATCAGCCACCAAAGACACGGGTCACGGGGGGACGCAGCTCTCTGTGCAGGGGCCTAGGTGTGTCAGGGAAAGGTAAGGAGGCGGATTCCAGCCCAGGGAAAGTTAATCCACTGGGGACCAGCCCTAATCACATGCAATTATTCTAAGAAACAATGTCCCTGATGAGCTGGCATGCCCGCACCCCGAGCCAGACAGCCTCCTGGGTGGAGGACGGTGACCTCTACACATGGCAAGTTTCCTTTCTGAAGGCATGTTTCCAGAAGCAGCGCAATAAACATTAATAAATAACATTTATTGAGCCCCTACTATATCCAAGTGGGACACGGTACTAGGCTCTGTATGGACTGTTCACCACTGAGACCAGGCCCTTGAGGACAAAAGGTTCATTGTGGTTGGGAGCGTGGGGGCACTTCATTTCCACATCCTTCTATCTGGGAATTCCCTTTGCTCCCTCGCATTCTTTTTTTCTTTTAATTGGCAACAACTAATAGTGTGTGCTCATGGGGTGTGACGTGCAGCTGTGACACAGAGGCACACAGTAGAAAGATCAAATCAAGCTGATTCACATACCCATCACCTCTCCCAGGGATCAGTTTTTGGTGAGAACATTTAAAACCTATCCTTTGAGTGGTTTTGAGATACAGGACATGTCCCTGAGGGCCACCAAGCTCCAGAACAGAACACTGGAGCTCACTCCTCCTGTCAAGAGGTTTCTTAAGCCTGAATCAGACCGTCTTTGGGCCTGAGGATCAACACACTCTTTGAGCAAAACTCTGAAACCCCTGATTATATTCTCTCGCACCGTGCACGCGAACAGGAACATTCTAAGGGGACGTTTCTTGTAGGCACTGTGGAATCACGGAGCAGACCATCCGGGAAAAGCACATTTCTGGGAAGCATCCTTTGCTCTTGGGAGGACAAACTGGGTGGAGGCGCAGTTTGTGTCTCTGGAGTCTGCTGGGGCTCAATGACCCGTGAAACATATGCTGGTGTGTGATCTTGAGCCAGTCACCTAACCTCTCTGGGCCTCAGTCGCTGCAGCTATTAAGTGGAGATGATAGTAGGTCATCCCTCTTGGAGTGGCAGCGGGGTTCAAATGAGGCGATTCCTACAAAGCAAGGTGCCGGGCAAGTGGCTCCCAGGGATCATCAATGGGAACCCTGATCCCATTGCTGGTAGCTAGGAGCTACCATAGCAAGAGCCAAGGGGCGGCTGCTTGTTTTGTTTCATTTGCAATAAAATTGTAAAATAGAAAATTGGAACTTGTTAATTGGGGCAAAATATAACTATGAATATAATTATTCAGCTATAGCAACAAATGTCGCATAATATTAGAGAATCACCGCATTGTACCACACCCTGCTTCGGTGAGGCGAGGCAGCAGGGCTGGGTCCAGGGTATCTCTTACCACAGCACACATTCTGCAAGTTAGTCCAGTGGGCACCAAGGAGGAGCGGCGGAGAAATCCACATCAACCAAGTGGCACTGGGGTTCCCTGATTCTCAGGCTCACAGACAAGTTCAGTGCCGTCCAAGGGAATCGAGAACCCCAGCCTCACGGGGAATGCTTTATGTTTTAGTACCACATTTGAGAAACAGTAGAATAAAATAGGCAACAGGAGTATTGAACATAGTTTACTTAACCCACTGTCCCTCAAAACACCGTCACTTTGGTATTTAACAGGCATAAAAATATCAATGAGATGTTTCCCGTTTTCTAAGGTGAAAACCTAGCAGGCCTTTGCTACGTGGAGCGGGGCTAGGGGTGTGGCTCCATGGTGCGGGGCTTGCCTAGTCCCTGCCAGGGCCCTGGTTCCTTTCCCTGCACTTGTGGCATGTCACAGTGTAGGCCACCAACTGCAGGTGACCAGTGGCCACCAGGCTCCACAGCACACTGCTAGCAGATCTCTGCCTTGACCTCTCGGGCCGAGCGCAAAGGATGGACCCTCGAGTGCCGCTGGCCATCTCGTGCTCACAGAGGACAGGAGTCACAGAGGACGGGAGCCACTGCCCTGGCCTGGCTGCAGCCTAGGGTCCTGTTCCTGGCTGCGGACTCCAGGGGCACCTCCTGCAGAGCGTCCCGCCCCACATGGGTCACGAGTTCTGCCCAGTTCCAGGCTTTCCCAACATCAGCAAAAACTCCACACCTGGGACAGGTAAGAGGGCCTGACCATGACACAAGGGACACTTTCCCCAGTGAAAATCGGCTCTGAGCTGCTAAATAAAAACAACCTGGCCAGGACCTCTTTGGAAAGGCAGGCGGGCCTCAGGGGGGTCCTGCTGACTCCACAGCAGCAGGGACACGGCCAAGACCAACCCTGGGCTGGCAGAGAAGTCAGCACTGCCCGGTGCCTGGTCTACCTTCCCAGTCCACACTCCCTCCCTGTCCTCCCTGCATGGACTCATCTTAGAAAAACATGGCAGGTTTTGTGAGAAGGCCAAGCAACCCGGATTCTTCCTGTCTACGGCTACGGAAGAGGAATGGGTGCCTTGCTCCTCTTCCTGAACTCAGTACCAGCTCTGAGCCACAGATGAAGGTGCCCCCACCAGCTCCAGGGCCTCGCCCATCCACCACCACCCAGTGGGGCTGGTGCTTCCAGGAAGCGGCACACGGAGAAGGAGAGGGCAAGGCTTCCACATCCAGAGAACCCAATGGAGCTTGAAAAGAAGTGAGGGGAAAGGGGAGCTCAGAGGAAGCCCCCAGGGAAGGAGGCCCACAGGTGCAGAGGCCCCGAGGGGTGGGCACCTGCACTGACAGAATGGCCCTTTGGGAGAGGGGGCTGGAGGGCAAGCTCCTGTCCGCCACGCAGGGTCACACACCAGGGTGAGGAAGAGCCAGCCCGCCTGCCTCACAGGGTCAGGAGGAGGTGCTGCCCAACCAAGGCCCAAAGGCAGGGGACCAAGTGCATGTCCTGACCACATGGTTCCTGGGGAGATGAGCTTCAAGTTCTTGGAAAAGAAAGACTGGGTGGGTCAGGGGACCAGGAGGGCACAAGAGAACGCATGGGCACAGAGCTCAACATAGAGGAATAGAGTGAGGTGCGCCATCTTGAGTGAGTGACACCAAGTGGCTTCAGCCTGGGCCTGACCTTGGCCATGACCCCTGGAAGAACGCTAATGGCACAACCAGCCAGGAGTAGATTTCCGAGCTGTTTTTGGAGTGTTAGATCTCAGTGCTGAGAGGGCTACTGTAGATACAGTGGGAAGAGAAGGGACCCCCCCAGAAAGGACCCCAAAGTCCTCAACGCCCACCAATTCCAAACAGCGTTTATAAATAGCATTTCAGGTCCCAGAACAAAGTAAGAACAAATAGCCAGACGTGGTGGCACACACCTGCTCGGGAGGTCGAGGCAGGATGGTGGCAAGTTCCAAATCTGCCTCAGCTATTTAGTGAGGGCCTGTCTCAAAACAAAAAAATACAAGGGGCTGGGGGTGTGGCTCAGGGGTGTCGGTACCTCTGGGCTCAACCCCTGGTGCCCCCCACAAAAAGGAAAAGATTCCAAAGATAAAGCAGGTGAACAAACATATTCTAGAAATGGATGACTCCTAAGTACAAAAGAAACGCTACCTGCTCATCTGCACCAGGAAGAACCAGTCTGTCAAGAGTTGTCAGGGGCAGAGTTGAGATTTATAGAACTTTTAAGAAATGGAGATGTAACGTCTGCACTGACTTATGGGCCGCGGATGATCACTTAAAACACGCACTCAGGGCTGGGGCTGGGGCTCAGGGGTACGGTGCTCACCTCGCACGTGGAGGACACTGGGCTCAATCCTCAGCACCACAGAAAAGTAAAATAAAGGTACTGTGTCCACCTACAACTTAAAAAAATACACATGTGTGTGTGTGCACGCGCGCGTGTGTGTAAACATGTGTCCAATGTGTAATGGTGTCATCAAAGAGGAGGAGACGCTTCCATGTCCCCAAACAGCCATCTCTTCTACCTGTGGGACCGTCACACTCTCCTGGCTCTTTGGAAACCCATCCCTTGCTGCAGACAAGAGTTGCCTCCGTGCCATGGACAGCCTACACTGCATCCTCCCTCTCTGGGCTTTGGCGCCCTTCCCAGCCTCCCTCCACCACATCCCCGCCCTTCCCCATCTCTGAGGCCAGTGTCCCACTGGCCTCTCTGAGATCCACCTCTCAGTTTATGGAACATCTGAACTTGTCCTTCAAGCCAGTCACTAAATAGCAGCAGCAGGTGACGTCCACAGCTTTAAGCCTGCTCCAGTGTCACTCGGTGACCTGCGGCCTCATCAGGGTAGAAGCCCCCATCTTCTGGTCCCCAGAGGCTCCTGCAGTGCCCATCCATCAGGGGGCCTCTGCTGCCTGCTCACTGCGGGTACAAGAGCAGCTCAGGGCTGGTCCAGCCCCTGGTCCTCAGGGCGCTTCCCCTCTCCATGAGATGCAAAGGGTCAGGCAGCGGACAGAATAAGGAAAGGAGCAAGTGCCGACGGACGGGGTGCCATGCAGAAAGCCCAGTGGCCGGCGAGAGGCCGGAGCTTCCCCCTCTGAGCTGCTCAGGCTCTGGGGTGGCAAACAAGGGGGAGGTGGGGTGCACAGGGACAAGGATACAAGCGTGCACCGTTCTCCCCCCACCGCCAGGTGTGAGCTGAACCCTTCCTGCAGGGAGTAGGCCACGCAAAGTGACCCAGGGCTCTCAACTCAGACCCAGAACCGCACAGATACAGAGACGGCCGTCCAGCCGTTGGGTTTCTCTTCCCGCCCAGAGACCACCCTCCAAAAAGACCAGGAAATGGTTAAGTCTAAACCCCAACAGAGCGGGTGGGAGAGGTCCGCTCCAATGGGGAAGCAAGTAGCTGGGCAGCCTGCAGAACACAGGGGGAGGCCTAGGAGAAGGGGCAGCAGGCTCAGCCCAGGGTCACCTGAGGACGCCCTCAGTGCATGCATGAGGCTACTGACGAAGGAGAAGCCACCACATCATTTCCATAACACAGGACAGAGGAAGGGTCCTGAATCATAGCCAGTGGGAGAGAGTGACCACTGAGTTCAGAGAGGCGGCCAGGGAGCCTGACCAGACCCCCGCAGCAGAGCCCGAGATGGCTTCTCCAGAACTTCCCACACATGCAGCCGCCCTCGGCTCCTGTACCTGCGGGGACAGTTGGCCAAGGGGACACCAAGAGACTTTCGCAGCCCTCTTCCTGCCGCTTCAGCCCTTGGTCTGTACAATGTGCTGGGTTTTACTAAGATGCCACTTTTTCAGGGAGAAAAAACAATCCCAGAACCAGACAGACTCAGGGGACAGGCTCGTGGGGGACATTATTTCACAGGCAGTAGGAGGGCAGTGACTGTCCAAGGGTTCCTGCAGCACCATGGTGGACACACCAGGGAAAAGCCACACGGATTAGCATAATTACGCTCACAAGTGAAATTAGCCCATGAAAGAAACCCTCCAGTCCCAATCCCGCTGAATTATGGCCGGAGCGGGCAGCTGAAGCAGGATTCTCTTCACTTCCTTCAAGAGGAGGCATTTACAGCAGAAGGCTCAAGAACCAATAAAAAGGTAATTTCGCAATATCTCTACTGTGTCCCCATCACCCTGAGGGCCGGAGAGGCCTCCTCCGTCCCTGCGCTGGCTTGCCAGCCGACTGGTTTTCAATTGACACTGCCGCGTGCGGATTCCTCTCCAGCCCCCAACCCTCCACGGGCCTGTTGGAGTTTTGTGAAAAATCACAACTCTGCACCAGGCTGCAGGCCTCTGCTGGGCCTGGCCTGGTGCTAGGGGGACGTGAGGACTCTAAAGCTCAGTAACGGGCAAGGTTGGACAGAGAGGTCAGCACTCGGGGGACCTCGGCCAGGGGTCATTTCCCTCTGTGGTCCTGGAGCCCTGAAGAGTGGGCTCTGAATGCTCCAGAGACCAAGCTCCAAACCTCTGCAGGCCTCAGGGAAAGCCCCCTCTGCCACCTCAGCTCCAGAACTGCAGGACCAGGTTGCCCGGGTGACAGCCGCCAGTCACAGCTGGCGATCTGAAGACAGTGGGATGAAAACCAGCTGGTCAGCTCCTCAGTGGGACCTGCCACGTTTCAAGTGCTCATGAGCTTGGTGGCTGCTACCTCGAGGGACAGCAGAGGGACACACACGTCCCCCATGCGGGACATTCCATGGGGCAACTCTGTACTCAATGTTGAAGTCTGAAGGAGACCCGAGAAACCAGCGGACAAGTTCAGTTGGAAAGGAACACCGCCGGAGAACGTGGCCTGCCCAGGTGGCCAGCACTGCCGCTCCCCACGGTGCATCCCAGGAGTCGTGGCATCGGGGGTCCTGTGGTGCTGACATCAGGTGTCCCCCCAAACCAGATGGTATGGGGGTACCAGTGAAGTCCTCTTAAAGGACACTGCTGTCTACCTGTCCATCATGGCCAAAATGTGCGGTGCACGACTCGACACCCAGGCCAAGGGGGCTCCACCACCCAACGCCAGGAGGGGTCAGAGGCCATGGAGTCCTGAGAGTCTCAGGACAGAAGAGAGGGAGGGGACCATCGCTATGGAAGCTGATGGGCAAAGATGAACCCTGAGGACGGCGCGAGTCAGCATGGCGGAGCACTGGCAGTCTCTGTGGGCTTATGAGTCGACCCAGCCGGTGTTTTAGAAAACCCTAAGGAAATGAAACTGGAAGTGCCAACTAGGGCTCAGAGTCCTAGGTCCTTTATTACAAAACAATGAGTAAAGAGACCCAGGAGAGGTCACGGGTTCCTTCTCTGAATCCAAGGGTGGCTGGGCTCGGCTGGGTGGGTCTTTGTGGACGGAGGCCACGAAGCACCTCTATTCCACTGTTACTTTTCTGAGCCTCCCAGTGTCTGTCTTCTGTCCCTCTGACCCCGCGCCCTCCCATCTCTCCAGTGACCTCCCGTCTCAGCCAGCCACACTGAGCTTCCCGACACAGCACGCAGGGTGTGGAGAACAGAGCAGGCCAGGCCTGGAAGAGCCCCGGTGCCTTCCCCTCCGCTGCGTTGCCCAAAGCCAGTGAAGAGAGCTGCCTAGAGCAGAGGTGAGACAGAGGAAGCAGAGAACCACACGTGGCCACCTCCTGCTGGACGACCAACCAGGGAACTCGGGAGCAGGACAGGGCATGGGATCAGGGCTGCGCTTTAGGGGGAACCAGCGCGTTTTGATGAGTGGGATGAACATGGTCTGTAGGTGGCTGTGGCCATCTCAGCATGACAACAGGCAGCCATCCCAGGAGGAAATGGGCTACTGGCCACAAGTGCCACACGGATCAAAAACCCGACTCTCCTGGGCTCCGGGACAAGAGCAGTTCAGGGAAACCGAGTCCACACTTCCCATCAGAGAGTGCACAGAAGGGACGCGCTGTTTACCCAGGAGGGGAAGGGGCTAGGAAAGGTGAGCTTTAGCTCCGGACCAGTCGAGAAGAGCCCTTCCTGGGGCTTAGGTTCTGATGCAAACAGACTAATGACAGCCACAGGCGGACCCAGGCAGACGCCAGACACGGGCAAATGTACCTTAAGTGCTCTGTAACCTGGTTTCCATCGTCACTTGCAATTTTAGAAATTCTGCTGAACAGGTAGTTCCCCTGAATTAGAAAGTTAAACAACATTTACCATTAGCCATTATTTGGAAAGCTGAAACTGTATACTAAATTATAGGGCATCAGAGATACTCAGCTCCCTGAAATCTGGCCAACACGTCAGGACAGATGCCGCCGAACACCCGCCTGGAATCCAAATTTATCAGCCCTTGTTTTTACCTCTCTTCCAAAAGAAGCATCATCAACAGGAACTTTCCGCAAGTTCCATGTGTATAAGTGGCGGGGGAGCCAGTCCCAGGAGCGTGCCCCATGTTCACAGGGCCGAGATTTTGGGAATGCCCGCCTGCTTCAATCCTACATTGTTTACTGAGTTCCTTGATGCCAGGCACCAGGGACTCGGCCGAGAACCCGATAACCACGTCCCTCTGGCTGGAATTTAGTCTCCTTGGTGAGAAAAAATGATCAACCAGTCCATACAGGACTGCAGCTGTAGTAATGGTGGTGACGGAATCAAATGTGGATTTGGGGTGGCAATGGGTTTGCACAGGTACAGATACGAATCACCTGGCTGAGATAGTCATGGGTGGCCTCAAAATGTCAGGTAAAAAATGGGAGAACCACAGTCCTCTAGGATGGGCAGGCTTGATTTGACCTAACAATTTTTTTTTTAATACTGCAGAATAAACCCAGGGGCATTTAACTACTGAGTCACATCCCCAGCCCTTTTATATTTTATTTAGATATGGGGTATTGCTAAGTTGTTTATGGCCTCCCTAAGTTTTTGAGGCTGACTTTGAACTCGCGATCCTCCTGTCTCAGGCTCCAGAGCCACTGGGATTACAGTCGTGCACCACCACGCCTGGCCTGAAAACAGTTTCTTAACTCCCTTCATTCTGAGGTCTCTTCTGAGCTTTTTAAATAGGAGAGTATTTCAAAGTTCTCAAGCTATCAGGAGCGTGTTAGGAGGTGGGTGAAGAGAGAGAGCATTTGCTATTTTAGGAATTTGGGAAATAAGCAATTCCTAACTCTTCCACTACAGGCACCAATAGAAGGAAAACTAACCCCCAAAACTTCCCAAGGAGAATCAGTCCCCTTAAACCCACACGTAATGTGCAGTCCGCACGTGGAGCCGTGAGCCTCCTCCATCAATATCTGAGCCATGGCGTACTTAAGCTGAAGGTAGATGTCTTTGCTTTTATTTTTTTTTACATTTCGTAAACTCTTCCTGGTAGCATATGCTATTCCAGTTACTATGGGCATTCTCCTTCCAGTACCACCCGTCTGTCTGGCCCCATTAGAGGACGAATCAGTGCCAACAGAGGCCAACAATAAAGCGCAAGCCGGCACGCCACTGAGAGCCTCTTTCCTACGATCACCTGCACAAACAAAATCAGGCTCAAAGAAGCTCTGAGAGAAGTCGGAAGGCATGTAAGATCGGTTTCCATAAAAGACAATGCAGGGGAGACGCTTAATTACCATATCTGCTTCCAGAACCTTCCCCGCCCCAACCTCGCACATGCAGGGAATGCCTCTCCCAGGCTCTGATATCTGTGTGTACACTCAGGTGCCAACGATCTGTAGGTGAATGAATGTTAAGTACTTCAAAAGGTTGGACACATAAGTGGGCAGCAACAATTTTATGAGTTCACTTCCTTCAAGGGAACTTGCTGAGTTGTACTGCGGAGACTTCCCGCCGTCCTCGTTGCCTCTCGGCAGCTGCTGGAAATGTGCAAGAGACGGTCGCTTTTTTGGCTGTGACTCAGGTTTTGGAAACGCAGGACAGACTGCCGCACACAAGGCTTCCATCGGCAACGCCAGTTGTCACCAATCCCCCTGCCCACAAACGCGGCGGCCACTCCAGTTGTCACAATCCCCCTGCCCAGAAATGCAGCGGCCACTCTAGGCCCTGTCTTCACGCACGGTCAAGGCAGGCGCTCACTTAGGAACTGGGGTGACCCAGCACCCGGGGGCCGTGTTGAAATCTGTCCCCTCTCTGTTTTCTCACAGCACACCCTGCTTAGTTCACCATCGTGTGCGTGAAACTTCAAGTTAAATAGTAAATGTGAACTTTCTACATGAATGTGTCAGTCTGGCCCCGGAGGCCCGCCAAAACCAACAAGGCTCAGAGTTTGCAGAATTTCCATCGAGTCCAGGCACTTGTCCAGTTTCGAGCAGTTTTTTAAGAATCCTTCCATGACAATAGGAATGTCAGGAAGCAGCTCAGAGGAAGTGGCAAGAAAGAGCTCTCTCTTTTTCATCTTGGTGACCCCCAGAGGACCACCGATGCCTGCCAGGCCCAACCCATTCCACTGCACAATCCTGTACAAACCAAAGTACACCCCATCCTATCAGCCCAGCCTTCCAACAAAGAAAGAGACAGGCGTGGTTCACCCAGAAATAAACAGTGGCTTGTTTCAAATGTTTTTTGTCCCTTGAAGGGCGATCTACGAACTTACAATATTGCATCTAAAGGAAAGAAAGTAGAGGACGCAACCTGCCGAGTAGGACGAATCCCACTGTGCTACAAACAGCCTTCGAACAGCAACCCCCTGGGTTTGTTCCCAAAACAAACACATTTATACAACCAAGCCCATCCACAAATGGGAAACATTGTTTTCCTCAAAATTCTTCAGGCAAGAGGACTTCACAGGGAAGGGCGACTCTTTCAGGGACCCAGT
Source organism: Marmota monax (assembly GCF_021218885.2). Classification (NCBI taxonomy): domain Eukaryota; kingdom Metazoa; phylum Chordata; class Mammalia; order Rodentia; family Sciuridae; genus Marmota; species Marmota monax. Next base: position 15,103,273 of record NW_026694779.1, on the reverse strand, counting down.
TTTGTTTTCTTCTAACACCACTACTGACCGTTTCTTTCTTGAATAAAGTCTGCTTTGTCCCATCAGTGGAAGCTGAGATTCGCTCTATCACACAATCAGCCGCAAAGAAACTTCCTTGGAACTTCAAAGTCAAGAGGACAGTCCCTACCCGTCCAGGACGCTCGGACTTATGTGCCTCCAAAATGGTAACAAAGGGAAAGGCTGGTAGTTAGGATGACCAGGGTAACAGCCAGTTTACAACGCCTTTTCCCTAGTTGTCCCCAAATGCAGATTCTTCAAGGAATATTTCAGGCATTTAAACGGAAAGTGAACTCCCATGAATTTTGGCAAAAATAATGGAAACAAGGACTGTAACAAAAATATCCAATAAAACACTTTCTCTTTCCTGAAAGGGATGGAAAGGAAATAAAACACACCCTGAAAAGAAAATGATTTTATAAAGCGTTACCAGGAATAGCTTTCAGCAAATTGAAGGGGAACGCCACACATTTTTTTAGAGGGGGGAGAAGGGGTGGGAATCCAAACCCATTTCCCAGAATGACTTCTCTAAAATCATCAGCACCTCACAAATTTTTTTGCTTCGACAATGTTAAACTCATTTAAGCTTTCTTTACATTCAAAAAGCAAAAAATGAAGAAAGGCGTCCAATTCTGCCAAAAGGCATTTTTTAATCATTTCGAATAAAAAATAAGTCAGTCACAAAGGACGGAGCAGACTTTTCGAACGTGGTAATGATCTGTCCAGGGGTGCGTGCTGGCTTTGCCACGTGAAGGTCTCTGCGGAAACGTCTCACTGACGCACACCTCCTACCTGGGACGTCTGCTTCGCAGACAGAAGTTTCTGGGCCTAGTGGCTGGGCCTGCCTGTCCTCTGTCCACCGTGTGGCATGGGGTGGAAAGTACAGGAGAGGAAGGGGAAGGTGCTGAGGCTCTGGCCAAACAACCCAGGACAGACAAACAGAAAGCACCTCTGCTGGGACAGTCAGACAGCGCCCACCCCAGAGGCAGGCGGGGACACCACAAGGCCCCTGGGGGCCACCACCCACCAGCAGGTCTGTGTGTAGAACCCTGCTGAGGTGGGCCACAGGGCAGCGTCAGTCCCGGGTCCTGGCTGCAGGTGACCTAAATGCAAGATCACCCTGAAGCACCTGGGTGTAGCTGGTGGTGGCAGGAGCACCACACTGCAATATCTGACCACCTCAGTCTTCCAAACTCCATGTGAAAACAGAGGGCCCAAGGCGGCCGGCTGGACTGCCTGACACCAAGAACACCACGAGGTTCCCCGAAAAGCATGGACTCTGAATTCTACTCAGTCTGTGGAGACCAATATCACACACCTCAGTAGAAGCCACAGTCGGAGACGTATTAAGACAGTCCCATACGTTCTGTCCTCATCCTGAGTACTGCCTACGTCTTCCAGGAATGAAACGGGCCACACAGGAACAAGGGCAGCCTCACCTTCAGGGAAGGTACAGGGCATGGCAGAGCCAGGAGGAGATGGGAGCCAGCGGGCGGGAAAGGCCAACGGAGACCCCACCTGCGCACCTGGCCACCTGTCCATGTCCCCATCTCCCCAAGAGTCACACAGTTCCACTCCTTAAACTCTTCTTGAACTCTCTGTGTAATTAAACACCAAATCTGGCAACCCGGGCTGATGTTTGTAAGGCACTCCCTGGGAATTGAGTAAAAGTTTAAACAACTTGTTTACATGTGTTTGGCCCATCTGTTTAAACAAAAAGTTTATTTTAATAGAACCACGTCTTGGGTGCAAGCTCCTTTTGTCCTTGAGACCACTCCTGACCTCTTCTCCAGCTCCATTTCCCTAATCTGCATTCTAAATCTCCTCTGTAAACAAAACTCCAATAACAACTCTTTATGATAGATGCCGGACACCTCCAAGATGACAGTGGCAAAATAAACTCCACTTTTAGAACCAGGAAGCCTGCTAAACATACAGAAAATACTCTTTATATGCCGTTGTTCTCTTCTAAGAAACCACACACAAAGAATTTTCTTTGTGTGTGTGAGTGTGTGTTTCTGGGCCGATCCTGAACCGCGTGCCTTCCCAGCATGCCCTGGCGCTCTCGGCCCCACGATGCCCTCCCTTTTGATTGTGGAGATGATGGTGAAGTGTACAGGGTATTTACTGATCCGGTTATCTTGTTCTGTGACAGGCAGAATCAATCAATCAGGAGGCCGGCTTGGCGCTTACATATTCCAGGCACATCTCCACACTTCAGGATACGAGATCACAGTGTTATCCAGCCAAATTTGATCAACAAATGCAGTTCCCCTGTGCCACAGCAATCTCAGATGAAGATGTTATTATGTGGAACTGAGAAAAGTGATAAAGACAGTGCGGCGGGGCTGCAGAAGCCCGGCTGGGCCTTCCTGACAGCTTTTATACACTGAGGCGGCGATGTCCTTCCAGGATTGTAAAAGTTCCCTTGATTTGAAAAAAATCATGCTGTACACACACACACACAAGTAACCCTCGCATGTTGTGTTTGCCATCTAAAACTAAAACCCTCAAGGCGGACGCCGCATACACCAGTGTGACACAGCACTCAAAACCCTTTAGCAAAAGGGCGAGGGAGACTTGGGGCGTCTCAGAGCCCTGGTGAGTTCCCCAGAGCTCTTCCGAGAGTCTGCTGCTACTGATTATTGTTGTTGTTGTTATTTTCAGACGTAAGCGGATGTCACAAATATATATAAAAAAATGATCTCCTGATTTCATCACAATTATAAATAATTTATTTCATGAGTATCCCATCTATGACACGGAGTGTAAGCTGGTGTCAATATTTTGAGTGGATCTCAAAAAACTCTAAGAAAATATTCTAGGGTGCCAGTGGCTTTGACTTCCCTACTGCCCTGCAGTTATTTTACATTATTTAATCCCAAATCCCATCTTTGGATTCTACCTTCCTCTTGCATTTTAAATCTTTAATGGGTGCCTTTGGCGGTCCATGGGAACACTGATTAGATATCTGCAGAGAGAAATTGAAAAATTAATCATCGTTTCCATTTTATATTTTTGTATTACACCAAAAACTACTAACTTGTCGAGCGAACTTCTACACTCTTTTCAATATGTTCCTTCCCATTGCAAATGCTGAGCATGAGGGCAGATACAGCAAGTCCAAACGGAGCCAGTAAACAGCCTTAAGTTATTCTTTGAGATTTGGATTCTGGGTTTCCATCCAAATTTCATTTTGATTCATTTTAATTAAAACACATCTATTGGTAGAGGTTTTGTTACACGTGGCCCACAACCAGGGAAGGAGTCTCCCCAGCTCACGGTCAGAGTGATGAGAGGATTGTTTATCATCCCTTTATGCATTTTCCTACTTGGATTACAACATTTCGCAACTGTATGCAAAACGTGAAATGCTATCCACATGTCGTTTATTATAGAAACTGATATATGCATTAATCTGACCTTCGCCTAAATACCTCCCTAACCTCAAGGGAAAAAAAAACCAGGTCTCATATCAGCTATCTTGTTGTGAATACCACCAAACTGTTAAACCTATTAACTTTGTTTTCTTTTTTTTTTCCCACTATTATTAAACTGGAAAGAAAAATCCAACTGGAAAATTGTGCCTGTTGGGTTCCCCTGTCATCATGTAATAAGTATGAGAAATATATGTGCAATGGCCAAATGGCCAGTAGACAAAACACCCACTCTAAGTGACGTACTGTTTTCCATACCGCTCAGACAAAATCAAAACAACAGAACTGCTGCAAACAAAAACAAAATCACAGTTCCCATCAGCATTCCAGACAGGGAGAATTTACAGGAAGAGAAGCTGGGAAAAGACCCAGAAGGAAAGGGACGGCTCAGACCTCCGGGGCTGCCGACGCCAGCCCTCATGGTCACCCCGGAGGGCTGAGCCACCAAGGGAAGATTGGTGGGGCTGCAGGACGGCCCCCAACCTCAGGCAAAGGTCTGTGTGGCTTAAAGGGACGAAGAGCCTCCCCAGAACCCCAGGGCCTGCATTAAAGGTGCAGGACCAAGATGGAAAGTTAGGTTGCAGGCCGTCCAGGGCTCTTTGTGACTTAATTCTCCTTTCACCAAGAAACACACACGTGGCTCATGCCACTGCCCGGGCGGGCCACTCACTTGAAGGTGAAGGTGATTCCCTTTGATCCCTGAGCCCCGTTTATGGGACTTAATATTAAGATGCCGGCTCCCTGGAAGTTTCTGGGTCGGGGCTAGCCGAGTCCCTGCACAGAGACTGAGGTAGTGGGGGCCCTGGGCAGCTGGGTGGGCCTCTCCGGCTGGACGCCTCCCGGCTCTCCGCCTGTCAGCTGCTCTGGCTAACACAATTCCTGTGTTTTCCCTGGCAGTAAATGGTCGCCTCTGCCCTCGCCTTGTCCGTCTAAGCAACTCCGTTAACATCTGCCCCCGAGCGTCTCTCTTTGTCCAGTCCCTGTCTTCTAACAGATGTGATCCAAGCCTAATCAAGCATAAAATGGTCATAAATATTTCTTTCTGGTAGATTTCACATTCGCATTTCATGCAGGGACATGATATTTCCCTGTTCCTCCAGGGAAAGCCTAATGCAAAAACCAGTTACTTACATTCTAGCCTCACGCTCCCTGGGTAAGATGCAGAGCATGTGCTCGGCTCAAAGGCATAAAAAGGCGTAAGTGAGACTTTATCTTGTGTCTTTATTGTTTAACGGCACCTTGATTCTCTCCTGCCCCCCAAGTGCATCTTTACTCCACTTTCCTCCTGTGGGTTACAGATGTTCCTTTGTGCATAGGAAAACACAATACAGGATCTCAAAACAGGCCACATCTCCTTATTCCAGTGAGTTCAGGTTGTTAACACTGGATTCCTTAATTACTGGCAACAATGACCGTGGTTCGGAGACCTGATTCAAATGGTCCAGTGTCCATGGCAGTAGGACAGATGAGAAGATGGTTTTCTATGGTGGCTCATCTTGACAGAGGAGTTTACAGCCTCTTCCATGCTTAGTAAAAACAATGGGAAGAACCCAAGTCACAAATTTAAGGTTGTGCCTACTGAAGTTAAAAAAAAAAAAAAAATACCAGACCATCGTGAGACAGGCCCCGTTTCCAATACTTAAAGTTTGATGAGGCGGGGGAAGCTGCTTCCCGTAATTAATTTGTATCCTTAATGAGAGAAGAATTAGTAATCAGCACAATCGTATTTATCCTCAGCAAACTTAGTAAATAATGAATCTTAATCTAAAATAAAACATTCCTAATAATACTCTCGAGGCCATATGTCTGTATTTCTCTTTCCTTTTTGTCAAAACAAAAATCGTATACTGCTATTTAAAGTGAACTGCGAGACACTTAGTGGTCTATATCTCAGCACGGGCTCCCGCCCGGCTCTCTACTGGGCCTAATAGTTGATGATGGCGAGCCCTGTCAAGCTCCCAGGCCAACAGTGCCCACGTTTCAAGTCCGTGAGACGTGGTCATGTCGACAACAGCTTGCAGGAACTCTCCGCTTCTCTTCCTGCAGGCTTGCTGGCCCCTTTTACTCCAGCGACTGTATGAACAAGTCAAATTTGCCAACAGGGCTTATGGAGACAAGTGCACACTAATTAAAAATACCCACTGGTATCATAATTTAAATACCATGAAAATAAACTGTGAAAGTCGCTCGGATCCAGTCTCGGGGCTTCCTTGCAGTGCGCTGCCTGGGACTCTCTACAGGATGTTTTATCGCTTGCGTACTCCTCACTGAAAACCATTTTGCATCTTTGAGGGATTCGGGGTTTTGATGTAATTATGCAATTTGTGTTAATATTTGTTTCACGGAATCGGCTAAGCAGGCCTCCCGGAACGGCCTCTAATTGAGAGGACCGTACCGCTGAGGCAGGCGGCTTGCTGACACTCGTGATTAGTGTCCACCTTCAGGGTCCTTCCACGCCGCCGCCGCCCCTCTCCAAGCCACAGTGAATCCAAGGCAAACACACAGTTGTCTAGATCCCTCCCTCTTTATTCTTTTCAAGTTTCCAGTTTTCTCTACACCTGCATTTTAACTGCTTCTTTCCACACAAGGGAGGCAGGACGTTCCTCTGCCCCTACTTCCACTTGGACTACATTGCCACGTCTGCGGTCCTTTCGTCTGTCCGTCCAAACGAATGCACACACATGGCTTTTATATATAGTTACTTATTTATTTTTAAGCTTAAGTGATTTGGGCCAGCGTATTCCAAAGCCTTCCTTCACTGGGATCCAAGTACCTTTTGAACTGGGTAAGGAGCCGGCACAGCGAGGGTTAAGGCTGTTTGAGGGGTTAAATGTGCAATTACCGCTGACTAAAGCCAGAGAGACATATAGATAAATAGGAGGAATGAAGTCCCCAGGTTCCCTTCAGAGGCCTTCATCACATTACTACCAGACAGAAACTCTTTAAGTACCATTTTCAGATGTTAAATCATTGTTCGCACGGCGCGCATTCTCTCTGCTCCTGGGGGAGCAATATCTGAGGACGGCGGGCGAACCTCACTGCAATCGGTAAACAGGCTTCCCCCTCTTGTTGTGCGTCCCTGCTCCGGGCCCCGTCATCCATGCCTTCCCTCGGCTTTGAAGTTAAAGTACTGAATGAGCGCGGCCATCCATTACCCAGACCGCGCGTGCAGATTATAAATAAGAAATAAAAGTGACTTTCAGTACAGCTGCTCTGCACTGCCAACAGGCCGCCTGGGCCCGGCCCCTCCTGTCCTTCAGAGCCTGCAGGGGCGCGGATCACAACCCAACTTGGGGCTGCTCTGGGAGGGGGGGCAGACTGCCCGCACGTATAGGGGTGGGCCGAGTTTTAAGGACACACACACACAGGCTGGGGTCTGGGCCGGGACCCTGTGGGCGGCTGAGCCCTGCTCCCTCTTTCACCCTGGTCTCACCAGTGTCCTTCAGGACGAGAGAGACCAGGAGGGGACTTGCTCTTCATTTACATTTTTCTGTTGACAAACAGAGTCTATGAATATTAATTATTCTGAAGTTTATTTGCAGAAAAGGCACTTTCTAATCCTTATCAATTATTTATTGAAAATCTCCCCCACCTAATAATCTCATTAACATTATTATACTAAGGCCGACAGCAAATATTCCTTTGATAAGTAACAACCCTACCCGTCAGCCCTCCTGCGGACTCTCCTGTGGGCACTGGAGCACGTACTGAGGGCTGAGCCCTAAGTCACTCTTCCGTTTTTCCTATAAAAGGCACATACGGTGCCTTTTGTTCTAAAACTAAAGTTTCTGATAGACTAGAGAAAACAGAGATTAAAAATGAAAGCCTGGGAAATATATGTCCGTTTTTAATGTCTTGTGGGTCTCGCTGAATGGAGACCCCAAGAAATCCAAATGCCCATGGTCACAGCACGCAAGTGGTCCAGGTTATGCGCACCACGTCTGGGAGTAAGTGAGAGATGCCCAGAACAGGACCCCAAGGAAAACCATGCCCCAGGATGGCCAGGCCTTCACAGGGTGTTCTGACCCACACCCCTTCACTGGGTCCCCTGCCCCCCGGTGTGTGCAGGGAACTTGTTATAACCTTACTTCACAGATGAGGAAACCAAGGAAAGCAACTCCCCGGGGTCCCTGCCACAGGCTCAGACTATGAATTCCATGTACCCTCGCCTCAAATTTTACATTCCACTTTACCGATTGGTCCTGTGTTCAAAATGAGGATTTTCTTCTAACTTCCTTTTTTTAAAATTTTTCCCCGTTTTTAAATTGAACTTAATGGTGAGATTTGTTGTTAATATTTCCACATGCCCACAGCATAATAATAGAATTTAGGTGGCATCATTCCTCAGTATCCCCCTCCTGCTTCATTCTCTTTTTTTGGTACTGGGGATTGAACTCAGGGCACTCAAACACTGAGCCATATCCTCATCCCCTGTGGACATTTTTATTTTGAGAGAGTCTCCCTCAGTTGCTGAGGCTGGTCTTGAACTCGTGACCCTCCTGTCTCAGCCTCCCGAGCCACGGGGATTACAGGGGTGGCCACTGCACCCGGTTCCCCTGCTTGGTATCTGTGGTTTACACATGTCACTGGTTGCCTGGAATTTCAGTCTGTAAAGGGATGGAAGTATCCAATACTTAAAAAACCACCATGATTTCCAGTCCACTCGGAAACCAGAAAGAGGAAAAGGCAGCACAGCATTTCCAAGTGTCCTGTACGGGGGACGTAGAGAGATGGCCGGAGCACTTCCTGCCTGACGGGGAGTTTTTCCTTGGGCTCCCAGTGTTGAGGGAGGAGGCCCCAACCTCACAAGGAGCGCACCTGCCCGATGATGCACACCACCAACCACACAGAGAGGGGTCTGCAGGCTCACTGAGGTGGAGCTGAAACGACAACAGAGGTGGGTCCTGGGAAGCCCACTGAAAGCCAGGTGTTCACCTAGCGAGCGATTCTCCAAAGCAGCTGGCTTCCCACTGCAGAGGAGACCCTGCACACCACAGGAGGCCCTTCCGGTCCCGAGCAGTGCCAGTCTCCGCCAACAGGGCATCACAGCTCTGGACTGGCAGGGTGTCACTCATCGGTCACAGCCTCAGCCTTGCCTGAGCCCTCCAAGTGTCCATCCAAAGCGTGAGCTGCGACATGTTCTGAAGGCCAGTAGCTAAGTCAGAGACTCACACACAGGGGACCTAAAGGGTTGGACAGGACCTTCCCAAGGGGCGGGCGGGTGGACATCTGGAGCCCAATGTCCAATCTTCGCGCAACACCAAACAAAAGCAAAACTGAGAAAGCCCTTGGGATGGTTTTAGAGCTCCATATCGCAGGGCCAAGGGTAGCTCAACTATATGTGGACACTAACACCCATTGGTGGGGGGCATTCATTAGACTGGACAACAGGGAATGAAGGGAAGGGTGGGGGTGGGAACAGAAAAGACAGTAAAATGAGTCAGATGTCACTTTCCTACGACGACCAGTGAAAGTCCACGTCACGTACCACCATAGGTACATACATGTACTCCAGGTATGTCACAATACTGTCATGTATATCTAAAAAGAATTTAAAAAATACCCTACCCTGAGGAGGAAGGACTGGCCACTCAGAGGCCAGTGAAAGGCAACTTCTCTGACTTGTGGCCTAAGGGGCTGAGGCTGGCCTTAAGCGATCCTCCTGTCTCAGCCTCCAGACTGACTGGGACTGCAGGTATGCACCTCCAGGCCTGGAGCAAACAACCTGAGAATGAGGAGGGACACTGGGGGTGACATGGCCCATCCCGAAGGCTGGATGTGTGGGAAGCGAGGCCAGGGGCAGCCAGGGGCTGCCATCTGCCACGGGAACAGGACCTTCCTTTCACCAGTCCTGGGGCAGGTGGCTGCAGTCACTAGGACACCAGTGGACACAGCCTGAAGGGACAGGGACCGGGACACAACAGGGTGGGAGGAAGAAATCGGGACAATCTTGCCATTTCAATTTTCCTTTAAAAGAAGACAAGATAAAAAGGTGACCTCAGGCACCATGTGGCCAGTGGAGGCGCTTCCCTGGTCCAGGACAAGGACGGGGGCTGTCTGGGCCTGGGGCCACACCAGTGCTTGGTCACACTATGGGAGGTGTGCTGGAACACACCCGGCCCGTGGACACACATCAGCCATGGCTGGTTTCAGGCACAGCATCGCGACACGGCAGCCAGCAGAGTGAAGGAAGAAAACATCACTATCCAAATAACATGTGGACTCCAAATTCGTGGCCCTTCCCTGAAGGGACCACTGCCAAGAACAAAAGCCACTTCCCAAGAATCCATCCTGGAAAGGTCAAAGCAGATACAGGTAGGTGGGCTCCATGGCACAGCGGCACCACGGCTAGAACACCGCCCACACCAAATCTCTGTGTCTCTGATTCCGATGGACCACAGGTGGGTCCTTGTCAGGGACCACAGGACTATTCTACACCCATCAGGAGGCTCCTATAGAAGCTAAGGGTTGGGCAGCGTCTGTTTCCTCTGAGCTTAGTTTCTGCATCCACAAAGTTGGACCATTTAAGGAATTTAGAAAGTTCTGTGACTCAGAGAAAGGAGAGAACAGTGAATCTATTCTCATGTTTGCGCTCGCTCTTTCTCTCTCTCTCTCTCTGTCTCTCGCTCTCTCTGGCTCTCTCTCATCTGCCCCTGTGTATACCTGGGGCAGGGAGCGCTGGGAGGGAGGAGGAGGACTGGGGACAGGGGAACTATCCCTGTGTGAAAGGGACCCACTGAAGCCAGCTAGCCCTGTCCAGGAGACAGCGATTTGGAAAGGAAGACTACGTCGGCACATCAGAGAATCATTAGCAGAGATTGAGAGCCCATGAACCCCCCTGGAAAAGAGCTGAGGGAAGAGGGCCCACTGCAGGAGCCAACACCCAGGCACCCAGGGACGCATGTGCTCCTGCTCCTCCTGCAGAGGCAATGGAACCGGCCCCTTTCTTGCTCAGACCCCCACGCCTGTCCCTCTCTCCAAGGAAGGATCTGGGCACCTCAAACAGCAGTCCCCAGTGGGACAGGCTCCAACGAGACTTCTCTCTGAATGACACTGCTTCCCAGCCTGGTCCGCTGCTCTTGCCCAAAGCAGACCCCTCTGCTGGTTTTCCATGTGCAAAAGAGATAAAGAGGGGCAGAAATGGTCCACGCCAGCCTGGCATTCGGACCTCTGTGCTCCACCAGAGCCGTGACCAACTGATGCCCGCTGATGTGGCTGCAAAGCACGCCCTGAGAGCTACCGACTCGCGATCCAGAGACAGACTGGGGCTTCTGCTGCTGGGACAGACAGAGCTCGACCTGCAGGCTGCGAATCCTTCAAGTCCCCCAGTCTGATCGCGCCTGTGCCCTGAGCACCATCTTGGGCTCGGTGACCTGCTATGCAGTTGTTCTCTGGTGACCCGAGCAGATCCCCTGGGAGCAAAGCAGGTGAGCACTGCGTCACAGGCTCAAGATGTCACTCAAAGAGCAAAGGGCATTTTGTCAGCAGAGCTAATCACTCTTCAGGCAAACTAATCCACTCGGCCCAGACATGAAAATAACTGTGGCCGCTTCAAAAGGACGAACTCATCCATCAGGGAGGCTGGGTGAATAATTTCCTCAAGAAACACAAGGTACTAGAAGTATTTTATCCAAATACGTTTTTGTTGGTTGGGCAAAGGGTTCAAGCCTGTCACCTGATACTAAGAAACCACAGAAGGCATTTCCCTAGGCCTGCCAGTTTGTAGCAGCTGGCGGGGGCACCTGGACAAAGCCTGAAGTTTCCGTCCTCTGGACCCACCTACCCAATAGGAGAGCAATAAAGGGAACTTGTCAGGCCCCGAACGGCCACTGTGGAGTTGTCTATAAAATATCTACTGCAACCAGCGCTTACAACTTAAAATGTGCGGCCTTATTAATCAACCCAGATGTCCTGTTTCTTAAATGCAGTCCTCCTTCCTTCTGTGGTCGAAGCAGACAGGCACCAGAGGGCTGCCTATGTCAGAGGTGCGGCTGGACCTTCCAAATCCAGAAGCCTGGGCCTCCCTGCCGAGCTGCCGACCTCTGCCATCTCTAGGATGAAGCCAGGGCCTTCCGCTGAAGTGTCTTAGAGCTTGTAGTGTATGGTGCCATTACTACCTCTGGCATTAGTCACTCCAAGCCTATAAAAACCTGTGACAAGCAGTGTGGGGTGCCTATAATTCCAGTGGCTCAGGAGGCTGAGGCAGGAGGAGCGCAAGTTCAAAGTCAGGCTCGACAACTTAGAGAGACCTGGTCTCTAAATAAAATATAAAAAGGGCTGGGGATGTGGCTCAGTGGTTAAGCGCCCCTGGGTTTATCCCTGTACTACAATAACAACAAGAACAAAACCCTATGACAATGTTTGGGATTTTTGAGAAAAAAGAAGCAGTGTACTCATGACCTACCGATCGTCACACCTTGCAGAATATTTGCCCTTAAAGACATTTTTTTTAGGAATTGTGCCTAAAATCCAGAATTATGTGGCAAAGTTGGGAGAAGGTGGATTCATGGAGTTAGAAAAGGGCGCTAATGAGACAGAAAGTGATGAGGTTTATAATCAAAAACATGAAATCCTCTCAAAAATGGTATACACAGAAAATGTGAAATGAAAATCATGACAAAGCAAGTCATTGATCACAGAAGACAATGAGCTAACTACTGTCCCTGAGGAGCAGCATTATTGCAGGCTGTCCACACATCCATGGGAGGGATGGGAAGGGTCGAGGGCTCCACTGGAAGATGAAACTCTTGTCTCAGGTGAAGTGATAACCATCAAGTGTTCACTGCCCTCCCTAAATGGGACTGCAGGGGCTGTGCATTTTTCGTTTCTCAGCTCACCGTCTAGTTCTTATATGGTGAATGTGTAACTAACTGTGCGGCAGAGAATTCAAAATCATTTGGGGTCCAATTTCCAATTGAACGGCATGCAAGCCTCCCAGAGACCCCTAACAGGGGCCCCTGAGAGCTGAGGCACAGTGGACACTTTCTGGGCACAGTAAAGTGCTGCCAGCCGCACTCCCCTCGCCACGGGGCACCATACCCAACCCTGGCCGTCTTACCGCCAACATTTTATGGGAGTTGTACAGAATGCACGTACAGCTAGGTAGACTTGCCCACAGGAAGCCTTCTCAAATCAACCTTGCCCACAGGAAGCCTTCTCAAATCAACCTTTCTCCCTCCAGTTCCTAAACCTTCAGAGATGCCCCCACTCCTCCAGAAACCAAGAAGGGACGAGAGAATCGAATACCATGTCAGTTTGGAACTTCAAAGGGGAGTCACCAGGTGGCCAGGGAAGCGCTGGGTTCCGGCGGCAGGTAAGGACTGCTGTCCCGGTTCTAGGCACGTGGAAAAGGGATCCCGTGGAAAATTCAGAGGGAGGGCAAGAAGGGGCACAGAAAACAAGAAAATCACTGCCATGTGTAAAAATTTACATGTTTAAAAAAAGAAAAGCAGGCACAAGAATTTAGCCAGAAAAAAAAATATATATATATATGCGCCAATAAAAAGCTGCTTCTTAAAATCTGGCCAGCAGGGTCTCTCCTGTCCCTGGTGGATGCTGTCAGTAAGAAAACATGGTAAGTTTCTTTCCTCCTTGCCTGTACTTGATTTCCAATTAAAATTAAATATAAACTGAAACGCCACCTGGATTTTAGCAAAATCCAATCTCTATCCCCAACCCTTCCTTTCTCTAAAAGAAGAACCTGGGCTTTTACATACACAAACATTTCACTAAATGACCCGTGGCAAATTGCGTAATGCCAGTAAAAGTTGTGTTTTTTAAGTTATGAGCCCCAAAGATTTTATCTGAAATAAAACCCTGATTCAATTCAGATTCTGGAGGCAACTGTGTCCTTAAATCTGCCTCTAAATTTAAAACATTTGTGCACGGGGCCCCTTCGGTAATGCTGTTAGTAGGCACGGAGGGGAAATTCTGTATTGATTAGGATATGTGTTTTCTTTTCTAAAATGGTAAATTGGGGCACTAATTGCCTACAAGCGCTGGTTCCCTGCCGTCTTCGTGCAGAGGTCTGTCTAAAAGAACAGCCCAATGGTCAGACAAGGTTCGGTGGGATTTCAATTCATCACCCCAATGGGGGAAGACGCAGAATTCCCGTTTCCACAGAGGAGGGTAGTAGGCGTCTGAGTGGCTATGGTGTTCCAAGGCCACTGGATCTGAATTATAAAGTGGCTGGGGTTGGCTAAAGAATGGACGCTCAGAAATAACTTGGTTCCCCTCAGGCCTTCGCATTAGGGTCCCTAAGATTCCAGCCAAGGCTTTGCCTGTCCTCAGAAGATGCTTAGCAAGAGCTGGGCGGGGCGGGGGGGCATGGCTCAGTGGTGGAGCACTTTCCTGGCACAGAAGAGGCCCTGGATTCTATCCCCAGGACCGCAAACCGAAAAAAAAATAAGAAGAAAAAGCTGAGAAAGAAGGGTAATAGCACGATAAATACATTTTAAGGGGCCAACTGCTCTGCAAAGGCTGATATATTATTTAGCATATTCTTGAGGTCAATATTTCTGCCAGAAAGTTTAATTTCTCCATTTTATAGACGAAGAAAGCAAGGCTTGCCCAACTTTATTGGAGGTGGGTTCAATCTCCGTCATCCAAATTCCACACTCCTCCTGTGAAATGAAACGCTCCCCCTGCATCTCCCAGCTCCCTGCGGCAATGAAGTCAGCCTCAGCAGAAGGAACCGGTACCGTCTGAGCAAGGAAGCCCCCTACAATGCCTGGGACAGAGGTGTCAAGGGGGCTGACTTGGGGTGGGGTGCCTGGGGAATGGGAGCAGCAGGCCATCTCAGGAAAACAGGAGCGCTTCTCCCATCTGTTCTCTTTTTACTTATTGATGACAGAGTAAGCATAGAGGGTTTATTTAACAAAATGAAAGTGCGCTCCAGAGATCATGGTGTGTGTTGTTCCAAAGGAGGAGGCTGCTAGTCTCTCTTGTTATTGACAGAAGAATAATTTCTTCTTTTTTTGGTAATTGAGATAAAACCCAGGGGTGCTCCACCACTGAGCCACATCCTCAGTCCCTTTTATTTTAAGAATGGTCTTAAAATGGGTCTAAGCTGCTGAGACCGGCCTTGAACCTGGTGATCCTCCTACCTCGGCCTCCCGAGTCCCAGGTGCCAAAGAGGTTGGTCAGTGTCTCTGGAAGCACCCAGAAGCCAGGCAGCTCTGCAGTACTCATGGTGGGCAGCAGAGGTGTGGATAGAGAAAACTTGAAGCTGCTAGGGAGAGAGTCTCACAGCCACCTGAGTCTTAATTCTTGATTCATTTTCTATGCAAAAATCTTAAAAATACATAGGTATGTTTGCTGGTGGTGCAGGTGCTCTCTGTCATTTACATGTGCTGCAAAATAGTCTTGCAATGATGGGATTGTGAATTAAATTAAAAATGACTTTTCTTCGCTGGGCATGGTGACCATGCCTGTAAATCCCAGTGATTCAGGAGGCTGGGGCAGGAGGGCGCAACTTTGAAGCTAATATGGGCAACTTAGCGAGGATTTGTCTCAAAATAAATAATGAAAAGAACTGGAATATAGCTCAGTGGTGGAGCACTCCTGAGTTCAACCCCCAGTACTGCAAGAAAAGGAAGAAAACCAGCAATAACATGTATTATAAAGGCAGTACATACTATTGTAGAAACTCTGGGATCCGGCTAAGAGTGAAAAGTATACAAAATAAACTATAAACCAACAAGCAGGCTTTCAAAAAAAAAAAAAAAAATCACTGGCAACATTTTTTTCTAGGTGTTTCCAGGTCATGGTCATCCTCAGAGTTCTTAAACACCCCATAAGAGTGACACGAAACTTATGTCCAAGCACATAACCCTTCTTCTATATCATTTAGGGTGTGTTCAATTTTTCATATGATAAATACTATGATAATGAACATCTTTAGGGGCTAAACTTTCTACCTCTCCCATTATTTCCATAAGTTAATCTCCTAGTGATGATGATGATGATCATAAAAATCATGGCAACCACTGATGTTTACAGACCACTTACCAGTCTCCCAGCTGGGCAGCACAATATTCAGAATACTAAATGCTAATATAGCCCCACGTGATAGAAGGATAAACTGAGGCCTAGGGAGAGTGACTAATCTGGAGTCACCCACCTCGTAAGTGGCAGGGCCATGATTTGGATCTACAAACTGGCTTCGAGGTCTGAAGCTCGGCCTGTGGTTCTCCATGGAAGGCCGTCCACCCAGCAGCAGGTTATAGGTATCAGAAACACTGACTCGGGTCTAGGCTGCAGGGGCGGGATGCCCACTAGTTCAGAGGTTCCATAGGGAGGGGAGTTCGGGGGAATGGGATCGGGTGCCGCCATCTGAATGGACATGAAATGGCTTAGCAGGGAATGCTCCCCAGGACCTGACTCTCCTGAGATTTCCTGAGCGCTGGCATTGACAGCGCTACATTTAGAACAGCTGAGAAATAATTCCAAGGACACATTGGTAAGCATTTAGAGCCCAAAGAGGAAACCTTCTCCAAATCAAAGATAGGTTACTAATATAGTTAACATGAATTTATCATAGAAAACTCGAGGAACATTTGTCAAAACACTGAATCTGTGAGCAAATCTAATTAACATACGACATGGACTGCATGTGTTTTGGGGAGGTGAGAGAGGTGGGCTGGGTATGAAACTGTAATTGCTGAATTTTGTACACACTTTTCAGAAAAAAATAAAAAAAAAACTCCTTCGGTTTCATGAGATTTGCAGAGAAGATACACTATATCTGCAAAATAGCCCACCAGAGAACTGAACAGACTCTCACTAATTGAGGGAGAAAATAAGTCATCTGATAAAAAGCTTAGGAACAGTATTGAATAAGGAAGAGAGGAGAGAAGGGGGCTTGAAGGAAAGAGATACAAGACCTTCTCCACCTCCTTGGAAACACTACCAGTGAATTAATAAGTGGATTGAGCTAATATCTTCAAGTCTGACAACTATTTTAAAATCAGGCGTCATGGTTTATGTGATGAATAGAGGCAAATCAGCTAAAATTCAGTATGTGAATGTGAAATAGAGATACCACCCACCCAGCAGTGGGCTCGCCAGCCCTCCTGCACTTGGGGACACCATTCAATCGGGCTGCGGCCTGTGTAAACAGGCCCCTCAGATGCTACCCGTTGCTTCACGGTTCAAATGCAACCTCGCTTACTTCAAAACCAAAAGTGTCAAACACATGTCTTAGGAGTATCTAAGTCACAGTCAACCCTGAGTCGCTGGGTGGGCCTGGCTGGGCCTGCAGGCCAGGGTTTTCTGATGCCTGGATCAGTCTGCAAAGGCTTGAGAAGTCACCTGGTCCCCGGAACCAACCTAAGGAAGGTACTGAATGAAGAGCTTGGACTCGCTGACCACCTCCAGGTGAGCCTATGAATCCTGCACAACATCCCGTAACCCTGGACACTGCCACCGAACGTCACCCACTCATCTCAAGCGCGTTCTCCCACCGTTTGGACATGTTAATGAGACGGTAAGTCTGTACATCGACACACAGGGTAGAGCCATACGGCACATGGTCCAAGACGGTGTGTTCATAAGGCAAATAGAAATCTGATGAGACAATCAGAACATCACAATAAAAATGTACGAGGCAAGGACATTTCCACTTGGTGCTCCGGGATGTTGATTTCCTATTGAGTAGAAATGGAAATATCACCAGGAGGAATTAAAAAATGAGGGAAGGTAAGCAATATTATCGTGGTGTTATTTATCACGCACATTAGGACCAAAAATAGTCGGGAAGGAACGAGCGCAGTGTCATTCTCGCCCGTCTTTAACCTTGTGAAAGGCTGAGCTCCCGGGAAGGAGGGTGAGGTGGGCACGGGGGCTGAGGACAGGAGCCCTCACTGCCCCCCAGCCCCGAGAAAATTAATACTTCATAATTACAATAACAAAAAGCCACTTTTGCCCTGCTTTAGCATGCTGCATCTTGCTTTATTAAATTTTTGCAAAAACCTTCCTTTCTCTGGCTGGGAGAGGCAGGGCTGTGCTGTTGGAAAGCAAGATATTTTACGCATAATTTTCTCTCTCCGAGAAAGAGGAAATATTGTGCCCTTCAGTGAACATAAAATTGATATTATCATCTCTTAGTTTATATCTCACTACTTAACCTTCAGATTAAAAGTTATTGGATCTGAATGACTAGAAAGACACAGTGTCACCTTCGCTTTGGGGTGGAGAGACACAAGGTGGGGACCAGGCAAGGTACAGGGAGACGGGCAGGCTTGCGGGGTCAGCTAGGCTGGCCCATCTCGGGGAGTGACCGTGACATGACCATGAGGACTCGGGGCCCCATGCATGATGGATGGTGGAGTAGGAGGGCTACTTTAAGAAACTTTACTGGGGAAACTCATCTCATCTTGGATACAGTCACAAAGGAACAGGAGATGAGAGAGTGGATTCAAGGGGAAATTCGGGGTTGCCTGTCTTTAGGGAAAAAATAAAAACCAACGTATTCATAGGTGGCATTATCTCCATTGTCAGTTTATGTGGAAGAAACCAAAAAAATGTTCAATTATCAGGACTATGGAAAACAGAGCGCGTCCCACCCCGCTCCTGGTTACACTAGGCTCCGCTGAACCACATGGACCAGCCAGGCCTTCCCCTCCCGGGAACTCCTAAATGAGATTCAATAGTACTGACCATTTCAGAACCACACACTGAATTCTTACAACAAAAGTGACAACACGCACCCCCCTCGACATCTTAAAAACAAATTCATCCTAAGCAGCTCGTGTCGATATGCAACAAAGGCTTTGTCAAAGATCTAACTTGGCGGTCTTGTTCTCTAATGGAGATGAGCCGTTCCGTGATCAATAGCCACACAGGCGGCTGACCAGGTCTCCCCCAAGTGATCTTTGGAAGAGACGCTCGTTAGTAACTGGCCGAGGCTTCGGGAAAAGCACTTGATGATTTTAACCTGGGTGAACAGGTACAACCCCAATAGGGACCTGTCCTCAGAGAAGAGGCTATCTTTTTATAAAAGCCCCTTTTAAAGGATTTTCCGAGAACACGTCCATCCCTTGGTACCAGCTGGGCTTGCGGGATGCCACCACTTGCCAAACATCCTCCCTCAGAAGCCCTGTGGGTTTTCCAACATTCTCCTCCACCACCCACCCCACCTCTTCCTTTTATGGGGGAACCCAGAGCCTGGGGAATGATGGGCAAGTGCACCCCGCAGGGCATCTCCCCTTGGCAACCCTCTGCCCCCGGCCCTTCCTTTCTTTTCTCCTTCCGTCCTCTCACACCTGGTCTAACGTCGGCTGTAGTCGGCCAGTCTCCTGTGTGCGCAGGAACATCTGGGGCTGAAACCCTATCGATGCCCGTGGGACTTACAGGTGACTAAAGGATTCAGAGGTAGACGTGCAAGGGGGTCCACAACAGGGGGCCATCAATTAAGAGACCCAGATGGGTGGCCGGACGGCCCATACTCCAGACACGGAGGGGGCCACTGGTCTCTCAGGAGGTGTCCCCTCCAAGCCAGACCAGACACAAGCATCACATCTCTTTCCTCTAGCCTGGTTCTTCTCTCCTTCGAAGGCCCCAGGTTGGGAAGGCCAAGTGTCCCAAGCTCCCCTTCCACCATGGTCAAAACTCAGTCACCGTCCCCTGCTCACCCAGTACCTCACACCAAAGTTGGGTTCCCACATTTCCTTCCACACATGGTCCTGCAAAAAACGTTGAATGAAAGAATATGCCAACAAATGAACAGATGAACTTCAACAAGGCTCACATAGGACCCTTCCTTCCTCTGAAACACTTGGGCCAGAGTGTTTCAGATTTTGTAGTTTCTCATACTCTGGAATATCTGCATAGAATATTATCAGTTTAGCATCCCTGATCCAAAAAAAAAAAAAAAAAAATTGAAATTTAAGATGGATCCAAACTCCAAACTTTTGGAGCATGATTTCAGGGCTCAAAAGTTTTAGATTTCCATTCAGAATGGCAATTATCGAGAATACAATAATAAATGTTGGCAAGGATGTGGGGGGGAAAGGTGTACTCCTACCTTGTTTTTGGGAGGGCAAATTAGTGTCAACTACCCTGGAAAACAGTATGAAGATTCCTCAAAAAATTAGGAGCGGAACCACCCTTTGACCCAGCTATTCCACTCCTCAGTATAAACCCAAAAGATTTAAAATTAGCCACATCAATGTTTATACCAGCTCAATTCACAACAGCCAAGCTATGGAGCCGATGCATGTGCCCTTCAACAGATGAGTGGATGAAGAAAATGTGCTCCATATAGACAATGGAATATTCCTCAGCCATAATGAAGAGTAAAATTATGGCATTTGCTGGAAAATGGAAGGAATTGGAGAATGTCATGCTAAGTAAATAAGCCAGACCCAGAAAGTCAAGGGATGAATGTTTTCTAATATGTGGTAGCTATTTCAAAATAAGGGGGAAAAGAAAAGAAGAAAGGGGGGAATTTCATCAAAATACAAGAAATTTCAGTGGTGCAGAAGAAGGGAAGGGATAAGGGAAGAACAGTGGAACAGAACTGAACTAAATTTCCTGTGTACACAGATGAATACACCACAGTGAATCTCACCTTTATGAGATTCTATGAGTAGACTCAAGGCACTAACATTAATAATAGTAATAGTAATAGTAATAATAATAATAATAATAAAAACAGATAAATAGCAGAGGCATCATTAGAGGGAAAGGAACAGGTAGTTGGGAGGGAGGTGGGGAGGAAACAGAGAAGCACTGGAGACCTAAGTGAGCCAAATTATACCCCAGGCAGGTATGAGCCTGTCAAGATGAACCCTCACGTTAGAACTACTAAAATGAGTTTCCGGTTTCAGCATATGTCAGATTTCGGATTCCAGATCTGCCTGTCCCGCCTGAGCCCACCTCCCGGCAGAGCGTGTTTGCCAGCCCTCTTGCAGGAAGGCCGGGAGGCCAGTATGGGCAGCTCTCCACCGCAGCGGCTCCTCGCCAGAGGGAGAAAGAGCCCTGGTTACATTTCTGTGAACCAAATCAAACGCGGTGTTTAGCAAAGGGTCTCTGGAACGTTACAAGTCACACTTGATAATTACAATAGATTGGAGTTCAAAGACAAAGTGATGAAAAGAAACATTCTAACAGGCAGTTCAGTTCTCTCGGTAAACTTCCTTCTCGAGGGTCCGGGGCTGCTGCGTTTGGAGATTGCTATTCTTCTCTGTCATAAAAGCAGTCACCTTGTAACCCTTTTTATCAAGCCATCTACGCACTAACTAAAAGCACCCCGGACTCCATCGGGCGAGCTATAGGTTTACCTTCTGCAAACATCCAAACTGGCCAGCCTTGCCCCAGCTGTCAGTAATCCAAGCAGTCGGAAAGCAGCAGAGAAGGTCCTTCCAGTGCCTACGGGAGGTGCCAGTTTCGCAAAACTAACCCTCCTAATCATGGAAGCCAATCTGTCAACAAATCACCATGAAAGTCATCTCCGCTGAAAGTTCAAAAAGAGATTTTTTTTTGTTGTTGTTCCACCAGAGAGACAAGGAGGGACTCTGTATTATTATTTTTATGAGCTCACAGGTCAGAGGCTTAAAAATACCTTTTCTGAGTAGCACAGCTCTCCCTGGAAGTCAGAGGGGACACTTCCCTCACAATGAAAGACGGCGTCTGGGTTCCCATCCCCACGCTCCCCTGTGTTCTTTTTGTTTCCGGTGCCATTTTAATTTTCAATGGAGAGATTAATGGCACACAACTGTTTAGTAATCAAAACTTGAAAGAATTTCATATGAGGCT
This sequence comes from Marmota monax, assembly GCF_021218885.2. Lineage (NCBI taxonomy): Eukaryota > Metazoa > Chordata > Mammalia > Rodentia > Sciuridae > Marmota > Marmota monax. The sequence goes on along the minus strand of NW_026694779.1, from coordinate 15,082,061 downwards.
CACATCTCAAGCTACATAAATCTCTGACAACCACATTTTGATGGAAAGCAGGTCTCAAGGAACCACGTGGAGAACCAAACTTAGCATTCGGGGTGAAATATGCTTTTTTCCAGAAATAGCCAGAAAGGGGATTTAGAAAAAAGGGGGAGTTTATTATTTTTGTGACTACCTCTTCTTCTATCTGCCAGAATTATCTGATGTCCTGTCTCTGCTTGGTCTCAATTTGTTTATTTGGTGATCGCTCAGGTTTGGGTACCATTGGTTCCTACGAAGTGTTGCTGACCATCAATATTTCACAGAAGGTTTGAACTCTGCAGTATTTTCAACAAGAAACATCTCAACAGAACAGTTCCTACAACATTATGACTGGCTTTTAGCTAAGGAAGGTGCTGACCCCCATTACAATGTATGGCCCCCGGAGACCACACTACCAATACCTTCGCACACGTCCTGGAAGTTTCCCTCCTAGGACAGAGGGGTGCCCATCCTCTTTCCCCTGCCAATGACATCCAGAGAGACCCTTCTTTTAGACACTCCCTGGGGTTGGGACAGGAAAAGGTAGAACAAAATTTCTAAGCTGCCCTTTCCATAAAGACAGTGGAGTGGTAAAGGGAACTTGGCCATTGCTGCCCACCTTTGCATCTGCAGACCTGTGCCATGCCACTTGGTCGACTCTCTGCAAGGTAAGACTCAGGCATGGGTGACCCCTGGCATCCTAATATGGTCCCTAAAGGAGCATGCTAAGGATAGGAAGGAAAGGCAGCTTTACACCAACAAGCCTACTGCCCATCCAACTGCCAACAGCGCTCCCTTGTAGGCAGTTGTTCATGGAGACAGTTCAAGAGCTGAAAGCCTGCAGGACAGCACCCCTGTTCTGCTCTACCCACAGTGAGTCCATTAGCAAATCCTAATGGAGGGCTCCAGGCGGCTGTTTTGAAAGTGCAGAGAAGAATTTGTACTTATTTATTGATCTGTGCTATAACATAGAAGAACCTTTACCCTCCCCTTAAACTGTTGAAATTCGGGCTCTTTGCTCATCATGCCTCAGTGTCCACAGAAGCGTCGTTCCAGGACCCCCAACACACACCCAAAAGCCACAACTCCCCGATTCCACATGGCGTATGGTATTTGTACAGAACCTTCCCCCCAAGGGCCTCCAGATACTTTAAACCATCTCTAGATCACTAACACCTCATCCAAAGTAAATGTTAAGTAAAAAGTTGAGATACTGTATTGTGTAGGGAATGATGAAAAGAAAGAATGTCTGCACATGTTCAGAAGAGACAAAATTGTCTTCCTGAATATTCTAGATGCAGGGTGGGTTGACTCTGCTGATGAGGAGACCCCGGGGACAGAGAGACCATGGTAATTCTGCTGCTCCTGGCACGCTCCTCTGATCCTACAGTTTCTGAACCTCCTTGGAACACCCAGAACTACACTTTTGACCTGAATCCCACAACGCACATCCTGCTTCTGAGAGCCCCCAGGGTCCGGGGTAGTGATTGACATTTTACATCCTACAATGGTTCACGGGCAAAATCCAACACGATGGATCTTCCTCATTCCCTTTTATAATTTTTCAGAAGACATTCTTCATCTCTGTATCTCTCCTCTTACTGGCCACTCACGTGTTCTCTCTCTTGTTTGCATTGTTAACTTGAAACACACACTCCCCTCTTTTAGACCCAAAGACCCAATGCTTTAAATCAAATGTCAAAGAAGCAATGCAAAGTCAACTCTTCATTTACTCCCACTCTCTAAATAACGTGTCTGAGTTCCAAATATAGCTTATCTTTTTCACAGACTCCTTCTCAACTGGCTCTTCTCATATAAAGTGATAGCCACACCTCAAAAACACAGCACCAAGGCTCTCCCTATACCGACTTGCAGACAATAAAACTGCCAGGTGGTACCAAAGAGATAAACAAATAAAAATCAAAAAAAAAAAAAAAAAGACACCCATCATTACATGGAGTGTTGTTAAGAAATAGCTGTTTTATTTAACAGCTATTCATTTTTATTGAATAAACATTTCCTAGTATGCATTCTGTTAATTGACCTGACAGCATATGCTGTATATGGAGAAACTTCTAAACATTATGCTCTATGTAATATGCTTATCTGAAAAAGCTCTCACTTGCAGCAATATGGAAATAAAATTCTGCTTTCTAAAATTCAAGACTTTTAAAATGCATTAATCCACACGGTTTATGAAATTGCTCTGGACATTTTAAAACCCTTTCTTAAAGGAACAAAAAAAAAAACTTTGGTAATGGGTAATAGTATTTGTTGCGGAGCCTCCTAATGGAGCAAGGCATTTCCAATACAGAACTTCCACAGACACAGAGATGGGCGTAATAGGAAGTCAAAGGCGGACGTGGCCTAGAGGAGGATGTTCTGAAACTCTATCAAATTATGTGATTGGAAAACTACTCTTGTAATAGTTTCGTGGCCCAGATAGAAATAGAGTGGAAACAGCACAGAGTCCTGGGTTTGGTGTTGGAGGAGGGCAGTCCGCTCCGACTGGGGCGGCAGCTGCGTGGCTGATGGCTACCGAGGGAGGGCTGCATCTCCCCCAGCAGAACCCGCAGCTCCACTCAGGGGGGGGGCACAGTGGAGCTCTCCGAGAACCAGCCTGCATGGTGGGGCCGGGACTCGGGGCCTCAGCCGCCATCCATCTCCCAATAATCGCTGCCCTTGTGGGACAGTGGCCCAAGGTTGCCAGATACTCTATTTTTCAAGAGGAAAAGGAAAAGCCTGGGATTCCTCCCATTTCTCTATGTTGTCAACTAGCTGGCTGGATTTTTTTTTTTTTTTTTTAAACAAATTCGGTTTGGAGCCCCATTGAGAATCCACTCCTCCATAGTGAATCTCTGTCAGAGCTATCCTCTCTGCAAAGGGAATTTGCTCTCATTGGAAATCACCTTTGGTGACAGTAAGCAAACACGGCCAGGTTGGCATTTATTTATTTTCAGTGCTCCCTATCGTCAATAACATGGGTGGGACTGGAAAATCCCCAGACACCGAGTGCTAACGTGGGCCTAATTAACTCATTTCTACAGCAGGCCCTTTCAGCCAGAGCTGTGTGTCCCGTGGACGCCTGGCGCATTGCACAGTTCTAATTCTCTTCCACTGTCCTGCATTAATCAAAGCCGTAACCCCTGTTGTCTCTGTACGTCGGCATCAGAATGTGCCCCCGGCTGGGAGCGGGGAAAGTCAACAGGAATTAAGTTTCAGTGCAACTGTTTACCCAACTGTGGCCCGCAGTTATTGAAATTTTATCCGTGGTTTTGTGTGACTACCGCAGTAATGAATTCAGCATGGCTGTGATGTTCTCACTGCTGCTGTCCTCACTTCAAGTCAAAACCTGCGGCCCCAACGCTGCGGACACCACCGACATCCCTGCGACTGTCACAATCCTTGGCACTCTGACTGACGGCTGCAGTCCTGGGAAGCACTCTCCCCCACCCCCGGGGGCTCTCCTCCTGTGGGCCTCAGACTCCCTTTCCACCAACAACCTGTGAAGAGCCTTCCCACAAACCCGGGCGAGCCAGGCGGCCATCAGGGTTTTTGCTCTGCAAGGCCTGCTGGCCACGAGAGGTAGGGTTCCAGCCACCATGACAGCCCCAACTGCTTTCTTCTTCCCCGAACACACTAATTAATGGCAAACAGAAATATAACTGCCACAGAATATTTTAAAAGAGGTACAAAGTCCAATCGAGATGAATTTCTTGAACTCCCTATCAAAACCCCTAACCAATTTTCAAAAGTGGCCCCCGCCGTGGCAGAGGGAAGGCGGGTGAATCTAGCCTTGCCACGGATCATTTTCTAAAAAGCTGCGGCTGGACTGCCCAGCTCAGACTGTTTTCTGTGTGTGAGTGTGTTTTGATGGTACGCTGTAGGTGTCAAGCTTTTGGCAGGCTGACGACTGTCACACCCTGCATAAAAACCCCAAAGAAATTAATCTCCCAGTTATTTAATTAATGTAACGGTGTATACTCATCATTGGATCAACAGCCCTTCCTCAACAGCTCTATAATAAAACAGTCATATTATAATGTACCAGTAAAAACAAAGAGTCCATTTTGAGCCCAATCTTATTAAGGACTTAGGAAAAAAAAAACTCTAAAAGCACCATCTACTTATCGTCCATATGGCCATAACTAGCTGAGAACATCATATAAACGTGCACGGGCACAAATACCCTTCTAGTACTGCTGGATGTTGCTGACCACCTCATAGGCTACAATTCGCCCACCTTGCATTCACTTAAACCTGCCAATTGAATACAGCACCAACACTGGAGAGTCCAGCTGACGTGAGGCCCGAGGCTCAGGCGCAAAGCCTGGGGGCGGCTGGTCAAGAGGGGGAGCCCCTCACAGGAAGCCTGTGGACTGACACAGGATTCACCTCAAGTTCCCTGTCTTTGTTGTCTTTTCCCAACGGGTTGCACCATCTCCCACTAGTCCCTCCACCTTGGAACGGGCTCACCATCAACTGGCTCCTTATATTTTAAAATAACTCTTAGCCAGGGGAACATGGAACCCATCCCGGAGGCTACCAAAGCTTATCCTAAGAGCTGCCCTTTGCCCCTCTGATACAGGTTCCAAGACAACGGTTAAAGAAAAGGTCTGCCCGTCTCTTCCACCGCTCTCCAACAATCTCTTTCCCTTCCAGGGAGGCCCCAAGACATGTCACTGTCTCCCCATCCCCCGCAGCTGATCGCCAGTGGCACCGGAACCAAGAAGCAAACCAGCCAAGGGAGGGCTGTCTCTAATTATTAGCAGAAGGAATAGGACTTCCCGACCGAGTCCAGCAGAAGTTGGGAAGCCACGGCCAGTCCTCAAGGAAGTGCAATCGCTGTTGGAATTGACGTCAGCCCTTTGCTAAGGTGACCCAGGTCTTGGTCACATTTCAGCTGTGACTCTCAAGTATTGCTTCATGCCTGCAGAGACCCAGCAGGAAGGGCTGTGTCTGAGCTGTGGTGCATTTTTTTTTGGGGGGGGGACACCAAGAAGACATAAGATAAAACAGCAATAGGATCTATCCGTATTCCTCCTGCCCTGTGTACACAAGGAAACTGTGTATACACCACCCCAGGGCCCTAAATTCCTAGGGGCAGCAGGAAGCCCTTCCCACAGTGACTCCTGTGTCATGGGCAGCTCTGCCCCTTGTTTAGCCAGGGCTTTGGTTTCCTATGTATTTCTAATGATTTATCCACGTTCTCTTTTTCCTTGTCTCCCTGAATCCTCTCTTTTATTTCTCACTCTGAGTTTGTCTCTTCCTTCATAAAGGTTAAGCCTAATTCTTAAAAAGTTATTGTGACTAAGTTTCTTTATCCTTTAACTAATGCACAGGGAACCCACTTCTCCAAAGGTCCTTCACTCAAAGCACCTACAGGTCAGGGTGATAGGTTGGAGGCTAAGAGGGAAGGGCCCAAGGTCCACTCAACCTGAAGTCCCCACGAGACTCCCCAGAAGGGGACTTCCAAGATGTCAACTCCCTGGGAGATGAAGATCAGCCACGGGAGCCTGCCACCAGGACCCCTGGAGCGCGGGGCTGGCAGGAGGCTGCTTACACACATGCATAGACAGGTGAGCACAACACATGGGGCATGATGACGTGTGCAGAGGCCTGGGGACCACAGCACCGCCGCCCGCACCCGCCAGTACCTGCTGCTGCTGGACGTGGGCCAGGTCGGCTGCCCCAAGCTCGGTGGCCGGTGCCTCCCCGTTGGACCTTCCCTCCCGGAGCCCGCCGCACTCTAGCAGGTGGTTGCCGCCGCTGGACCCATTCTGGATGGCTGAGCCGTTACTTTTTGTCTCAGTCCCAGATTCTTGCATCATGACTCAAAAACCTGATAGAAGGATTTTGAAAAAGGGGGGGGGGGATGGGGAAGAAAAAAAAAGAGAGAGAGAGAAGCAGCTGTTAAAACAGTTGTTGTACAAAGAAAAAGGCCCTGCTTTATGTTTGCCAAACTCTGTAAACAGTTGTCATTTTCTTTCACTCAATTTATCCCTCATTAGTGGACTGGTCCTCAGAGCTTAGGAGGTTGTGACTATCAGTCTTAACTCGAGTTTCAACCCTGTCCCAAATAACTTTTTATACTGACGAAAAATAAGTATAATTCAGTTTTCAATTTCTGCTTATATCTAGATGTTTTCCTCAAAAACCTTGTCGTCCTAGAGTGTAATGAACTGTAACCCTCCCCCTCAACGTGGGCAGGGGCCATGGTGTCCTGTCCTTCCCATCACGGACCAGGACACCCACCCAGGAGGCCCCATGAGTGGATCTGGGCTACGGAACCTCACAAACACCAAAGCATGTTAAGGATTCCCACTCCTTGCAGGCACTCGAGTACGAGCCACTTCCAAACTGGCCATTCCAGCAAGATGGGCCGGTTCTAGGGACAGGGGATTGTTTCTTCCTTTCAGATCTAAGGAGATGTGGAGAATCCGGATCTCGTAGGTTCCTTCATTCCTGATACTCTCCAGGCACAGACCAAGTTAGCTCTCGGCACCATAAAGGCAGGCAAGGTGACCACAGATAGATCATACCTGCCAGGCCCTACCCACTATAGTGACTGACGGAGGTTCTCGAATTTAGCCCTGTTGACCACCTCAGCCCCACTCTGCAGGTGAGGGCCCTGAGGCCTCAAGAGGCAATTGGTGCAACTGTGTTTCACAGCTCGGGACAGCGAGGTGGGGACCCTCACCAGCTCACTATGAGGCCGCAGCTCTTAGCAAGGCCTGTTTTCTTAAGGCCGAGGTGGGGTGGCAGGACAATGGAAATGGCAGGGTCACACTCCACCTCCAGAGGGCAGGACTTGGGAAGGAAAAGAACTATCACTGAGGGAAGTCCACTGGTCAGATATCAAAGCTGAGAAACGCCCGAATAACAAAGACTTCCATGTGAAATACCAACTCGAGATAGGAGGATGGCCAACTTTTATCACAGATTTCTGCAGTCACAGAAGGACATAGGTCCAGCCAGGGCTACGAATTTCTCCCCTCTATGTGAAATAAGTGACAACACGGAAATTAAAACTTGCTGGACATGGTTAGAGGAGGTTGTCCCTTTCTTAAAAACTGGTTTAAGTCTGTTTTCTACAGATTTGCATCGAATCCAAATGGAAGAATAAGAAGAAAATCACAAATTTATTTCCTTTCAGGGCAAAGTATGAGTCAACTTGAAGACAGACTTTACAAACCCCAAAGACTCATTTTTTTTAGGTTAATCCAATTCTGAAATGGATTAAGAATGGCATTTTTTCATTAACAGGTGGGAAACTCACTCAGAGACAACAGCTGATTCTCTCCTCCCTTGGGATAGCCTTCCCAGGACCAAGAGCCTCTTTAGAGAGTGCATTCCTGTCCCTGCTGCCCAGGGAGTCTCTCCAAACACCACCACCAGTGTAGGCCCTCCAGAGATAAGAGACAGGCAGGGGTACATCACAGCACAGTGGGGTCCTGCTCATCTCCAAAAGAGGAACCAACTTTGAAACTAGACACAATGTTTCAGTTTCTCTTCCACAAACCACCCATCTATCTGTAAAGAAGCTAGGGAAGGTGCCACCCTGCTGGGGGCACTTAGAAAAGTTGTCTAGAATCCTTGGCAAGGAAACCTATTGAAATGTTCCTAAATAAAACTGCTGTTTCCCCCCACCTTCTGGACAATCTACCCATACCAGGAATGGACCCCCCAAAGATACAATGTTGCCTTTCCATCAACTGTGTGCTTTCCTTGGGCTCCCGGATCTTCCATCTGGGGGACAGAGATGCTGGAAGACCCTGCCTTCAAGCACTGACCACAGGGTGTTGGACATGACCCCTGCCAGCTTTTGTCTCCACCCTGTTGGTGGGGCCGCAACAATCTCCAACACACAATTTGATGGGAAGGTTCTGTTTTCGCTCCACACCATTCCAGAGACTGCCAAGTCCTCTGGTAAAGTCGAGCAGGCACACAGCCAAGCAGCTTGGCTTCTGATTCGGGCTTGTGAGAGCGCAGGCTTGGGGACCAAAATTGCAGAAAGGATTATTTTGGTCTAAGGATGTCCTTAATTAGTCAAGTGCCAGCAGTAGTATGTAGGTTGGAAGATTTAAAATTTCCCATAATCTCCCAAACCAATCAGGAGAAAACAGATTTTTGAAAAGCGAGGAGCCTTCATGTCTCAGAACATTTCTGAACGTCTGGGCCACCAATAGTTCTATCGAAGGTCCCATGACACTGATCAGGCATTCTATCTACAGCACATTTCACAGGCTGCAGAGCCCTCTGATGTCCTTCTCAACCTCCTGACAAGTCTACAGGAGGGAGTTAATGCCAGCAAATGTCACCATCCCCATTTTACAGATAAGAAAACTAAAGCTCAACTGATTGAGGGAGACCTGTAGCCACAATATTCTCCATTTCAGACTTGAACTTGTCCCTTCAATAAATGATGGCAATGTTCCGTTGGCAAAGTCCTTTTGCAAAGTGGTGAATGACTAAATCAGCAAAAAGAAAGCTAAGGAAATTCTAGAAAGGACATCAACCAGGGCAGCAGGTAGACAGAGAAAAGCATTCGAATACTAGGATTCAAAGTGCCAGCGCTGTTCACGGAATAGCCACATGGGTCTTTCTTCATGGAGGTTTACATGGAGACAGTCAGCTGGTCGAGTGTGGGGATAGGAGTCGCATCCCCTCCTCGACCTTGGGGTGCCGTGCCCTCTCTTCTTGCAGGACGCTTGTCCCAGGCCCCAGTGGGCTGTACCTGCACTTCCCTCGGGGTTACCCCGTAACCTGGAAAGCGCCCGGGTGCATGACAAACCCACAGAACCACTGTACAGACACCCCAAGTGCCTGCCTCCAGGGCTCAGCCGCTTGAAGGGCAATGCCACGTCACACCCTCTAGCGAGTCCTTCCTCCAGGAACAAGCCAGCCTGCCTCTGCCCTGCCTGATGGCTCTCAGGACACACAGGCTGCCCTGCCTCACATGATCCACTCGGCCCAGCCCACAGGGGCTGACGCTGCAGGAACACAGGTCTCCCAAAGCCCAGGGAGCCAAAATGGCCCACTTCACATCTTGCTTGGAAACCGCACAGCTACTGCTTTCAAAAGGCCAATTTCTGTGCTGGAGGGACTTGTAGAAAAATAAGGACCGAGTGGAGCATGCTTATTTACCGACATTGGCAACAGAGCTGCTCTCTGGAAGTATTCTGGAAAATTCATGATGTCCAGGCCAAGGTATTTATAGTAAATTAAAGCAGAGCTTTATTATTATGATTATTTCCTTGGTTACAGTGTTGATGCTGAAAATTTAGGGAAAATAAAACCTTGTTATCATGCTTGTGAAAGATTTTAAGCTAACAAAAAAGTTCAGTCTTGATTCCAGGGCAGTTAATTAAGGTTGACCAAGTCAGGCAGAAGTAAATTAACTTGGCTGATCAATTATTTATATGAAGCAGAATAAATGCCCTGAAAGAACTTGGTCGGCTCGTGAAAGGATGTGTAAATTAAACTAAACATAGTTTTGTAAAATATGCTTCTACTTCTACAGGGAGGAGAACAGAGGAGCTGATGCTGACGTCACTTTTAGGAAAACATGAGTGACTCCATGGACCGCCGCCCCCCCCCCCCCCCCCCCCCCGACCCCAAAGGGAAAACCCTGCTTCCCCCGGGGTAAAGAAGGAAGGACAAGCGCCAGCCAGGGCGGAGAGACCAGGAGTCCACAGGAGGAAGGGAACGGGGCACCTATGTGAATTTTCATTATTTGAGAAATATCAAAACTGTAGCTGCTCCTGGGCCGTCAGTTGACTCTGCGATCTGCCGGCTGGAGAGGCACTCGGGTGGGAGTCAGGTTGGCTTTAGTTCTAGGAGGAGGACTTTCAAATTACTCATGGGGCACCAGGACTCAAAATCCTACATCATCTTTTCAGGCAAAAAAAGAGAGACAAGCCTGCCCATATTAAGATATAAAGCATGTATTTACTTCTGGGTCTCGTCAAGTGAAAGACTGGATCCCTTGAAATGGGCTCAGGGTTTGTGTGGCCACTCCCAACAGACAAAGGACTTTGGAGGGCAAGTTCCCACTCGGCCGAGTGTCCGGAGGGCTGGCCTGGGATCCTAAGATAGCCCCAGAGCCCTGCTCAGAGGGTGTCACTCCCACTCCAATCAGAGAGGAAGCCCAGGGGAAGCATCCTGGAGGAGGACATGGCGTCAAAGCAGGCTGTACTCCGCTGCGGACACGCACGTGGTTGTCAATCACTCTTCTTCTCCTGGCCATGCTCCTGGAGCAGGCCCAGTGGGGACAGGTAGGCTTGGTGGAGGAGATGGCAGCAGAGCCCCTGTCCACAAGGAGGGCTGTCCCTAAATTCACGGGGGCCCCTGCGCTGTCATGGAGATCACATCTACAGATGGTGGCGGTTCCCTTCACACACGGCGCTACCTGCTGCCCTACTGCTGCTGATCCATCCCACAGAAAGACCACCCCAGAGCCACACGCAGGAGGACAAACCCGGTGCTGCTGGTGTCGCGGAGACAATGTCTTCCAACACTCAAGTTTCATAATTATAACAGAAAGGCGTAAATTTTCTAATGCATGGCAGTTCAAAAAGTAATCAAGGGAATGAGCCGGAGGGCTATTTTAATGTATGCAAAGCTAGTGACCCTCGGTAAATGGGAGGTTAGCCACAATGAATGCAAAGTAATGCACACACCCCAAGTCCTGCTCTAGTGAGGGACAGCTAAAATTAACACCCAATTAATTTCCGAATTGACAAACAAATGAAACCCATAAATCTACTTTCTCATTAATTTTCTTGTGGTATAATTTAAAGCAGTAATATGAGGGCAAAAACTGAGTATTATCCATCATAAACATCAAAAAGATAGCACTGTAACACCATAAATTATGCATATTACCTGTTGTTAAAAATGATTTATGTATTATCAACTTTCCTGTGCACTGTGGATGTCTAGATCTATCTGCTAAAATCCGGGATTGCATTTACCACGAGGGAAGGACATACTCAGGAGCAGTGGAACTGTCAAAGGCCAAAACAAAACAACAAAAACCCAAGTGTGGCCACCTAGTCATACAAGAGACCAAAGAAAAACTGGAACCTCCCCAGGTCTCTAGTGAGTGGAGTTTGAGAGCTTGGAAGCCAGGGGAAGAGACAGAGTCCCTAAGCCGGGCACCTAGGAAGCTCAGCCTGTGTGTCCTGAGGGCAAGCTCATCTCCCCGCTTTTGCAAGGTGAGAAATGCAGGGCCTGATGCAGGAAAGGGGCAGGCACAAGAGGGCACTAGAGGCGTCCCGCAGCCAGTGGGGGGCATCTCAGCATGCCACAGGACTCGGGAAACCCAGGAAGCTCAGGAAAGCCATGTCTAGTAGTGGAATCTGGTGGGCTCACGTATCTATATTTATACTTCCAAGGGGGTGGGAGAAAAAAACTAGTTTCTGGTTATTGCTTCAATCAGAAACATTGATCTGTTAAATAGAAGAGGAGACACTCTAATTAAAAGTCTAATCCACCCTTCCACCTCTATTTATTTAATAAGAAAGTAAACCAGGCACAGTGGCACAGGCCTGCAATCCCAGTGGCTTGGGAGGCTGAGGCAGGAGGATCATGAGTTCAATGCCAGCCTCAGTAACTTAGGAAGGCTCTGAGCAACTCAGCAAAAACCTGTCTCTAAATAAACACAAAAAAAGGTCTGGGGATGTGATGTAAGTACCCTTGGGTTCAATCCCCAGTATAGGGGAGTGGGAAGGGCATTAAAAATTTTTTTCTCTGAAGCTTTCCTTTCGGGTACACCTTGGCCCCAACAGGAGGTCAGCACATAATTGCTGCATTGTTGACTCAGTGGATGAAGAATGCAGGTCCAATGTCCTGATCCAATGTGATCAAGGGCTGTACTAGCCACCAACTTTATATTCCTTCATTTAAGACAGTGTTTCCTGTAATTCCTTGGAATGAGCCACTGTGGGGGTGTTCTGGAACGCAGGCCGCTGAATCACAGTCTTAATAGGAACAGGATCATCCCAGCGGCTGAAAATTTCAGATAACCAAGGAAAGAAGAAACCCCACCCAACCCATGATGTGGAGCGTTTGGCACATAGCTGGATGGTTTGGGGGGCTGGAACAGGAGGGGACAGGATCCTGAATGTTCCTAGTAATTCACCACGCAGACTGGGGTTGGCAGAATCGGGTAGTGAGTGACAAAACAATATTCCCAATGAAAGCCGTGGCTTCCCGTCTTCACATGCCACCCGGCGCACAAAGAGGAAGCATCACCGCTCCAAGGAGGAGGAATTCTGAGTCCCAGGGCACGGCCGCCATGTCCAGGGCAGTGGGCAATGCCTCCCGCTCAGACCGCCTTGCGCCCTCTTCCAGACCCTGAGCTTTGCAAGGTAAGGAAGAGCCTCTGGGAAAGGGCAGGTGTGCGACTTAGAGTTTTGGATACTGACTGGCCCTGCTCTCTTTCCTCCTGTAGGCAAGAGTCCACACACTGTGGTCCCAGCGGCCGGGGGGCACAGCACGGCAGGGAGGAAGGACACAGAGTGCATGTCCACTTGCCCCTGTCAATCCAGACCTGCTGACAGATCCAACAGCCAAGCAGGAGCCTTGCCAGCCCGGCCAGCCGGGTGCCCTGCCACGGGGAGGCCTCGGAAGGTCACATGCAAGGCCGGGTACTCAGGGAACGTCACTGAACCACACCTTCACCCAACAGAGCACAGGTCACGTCTCAGAAGTAACGAAACCCCCACCCCAACCGGAATCATCTGGAGGCTCCAACAGCTGAACCCTCCCCAAGAGCCCCGTGGACTCAAGCGCCCACCAGCCAGCCAGACTCTGCTCTCCGTTTTCTTACTTTACTCAGTCTCCTGTCCACAGGGCCACACTCAGAACGGGGATTAAGGGGCACTGGGACCAGGGCACACTTCACAGATTTCAGCTCCGCCACCAGCCCCACACTGCTCTAGCGGCCAGAGTGAGCACTGCGTTCAGGCTTTGGGGTGACTTGGTGGGGGCTGACCACCAGGCGCCTGTTGCAAAAGGGACAATGATTTGATTTAATCTTCCCAAAGCGCCAACATGCATGTATGTATTGCCCACCCCCAGAGAGGGGTCTCCCAAAGGAGAGAGCACCATTGACTCCAAAGGCCAACAGCCCAGCCCCACCCCCGGCCTCGACTCTTGGTGATTTAGAGCAAGTGCCTGGGAGGCCACGTCGGGCACTGAAACCCGGCAAACTCAGAAACAGCAACAAATCACAATCTGAAAACAAAACCAGAGATGAGCTTTCCCTGCTGTTTGCACAACATGACGAAGGACAGGCTGATGTTCAAGTCTTATCTACGGAGGCCCCCGCGTCCGGGGTACAAGAAGCACGCACGCCAGCCGGACAAGGGGACGCACTGCTTCCCCTGCTCAGTTAGAAACAGCACCGACTGACTTCAGAGTCACAAGTTAGAGTAAAACCACTGCAGACGTGAAGACCAGAAATGGGCATCGACCGCCCTGCCCCCCCAGCCGGACGTGTCCACCCCCCTCACAGACGACCTGCCAAGAACACACCCACGTCGCCCTGTCCTTCTAAACTTGACAGAGGACAGTCCTCAAGGAGGGTCAGACCTGGCCCCATGCGACAACACACAAGACGTACACAACACAAAACCCCGGAAGCAACACATAAGACGTACAATGATAAAAACCCAAACCACAAAAGTATACGACACAAAACGGAAGACATGGTACACAACACCACAAAACCCAAGACAATACACAAGACACACAACACAAAATCCAAAACACAAAACTACACAGAACTCAAGGCATAAGACATACACAAAAACGTGAGATCCAAGAAAACACACAGTACTACACAACACCACAAAACCCATGGCAACACAAGAATAACACAACACAAAACCCAAGACAACTCATGAGACACATACCACAAACCCAAACCCCAGCTACACCACACAAAACTCAACCCCCCAAAACCCAGCACACACACACAAGAAGTGCAGAACACAGAACTCAAGAAACAAGACCCACAACACCACAAAACCTAAGACAACACATCAATGTACAACACAAGAGTCAAGACACAAGGGGCTGGGGCTCAGTGGTGGAGCACTTGCCTGGCATGTGAGAGGCACTGGGTTCGATGCTCAGCACCGCATATAAACCAATAAATAAATAAAGGTCCATCAAAAACTAATAAATTAAAAAGGAAAAAAAGAGTCAAGATCCAAGATGTACCCAGGGAGCCCACGCCGGGCACTGAAACCTGGCAAACTCAGAAACAGCAACAAATCACAATTTAAAAGCAAAACAAGGATACTGTGAGCTGAGCTTTCTCTGCTGTTGGCACAACATGACAAAATCCAAGACAACACCCAAGCCCACAAAACTGAACCCAACACAAAAGCTGTGCAGCACACAAAACTCAAAAAACAAGAGACCCAATATCACAAAACCCAAGACACAGGACAGGATGACCCCAAACCCAAGACCACACAGAGGACACACACAACACCACACAACCCAGACGGTACCTGCGGAAGGCGCTTGCCTGGTTCATAGTATTAGGGTCTTTCTTCCCACACCTTCTCAGCCCTTGTGTGTCCCACAAAGAATTCTCTCCCATCTGATGCTGTATCACTGAGCTAGTGGCCTTTTAGGAGAGCAAACAACTGCATAGATATCGTTACACTGAGGAAATCTCTTAGAAAAACCAAACAACTTGCTAATCTCCCCAGCCCCTACATCCAAGCAAAAGATAAGAAAAGCAAACCTAAGTAGGTTCAGCCACATTCCAGGGACAAGTTCCCCTTTTTCTTTCTTTATCAAAATTCTAGCATTTAAGTTGTGTGTGTGTGTGTGAGTGTGTGTGTGTGTGTGTGTGTTTTGAACAGACCTTACAGGATAAACTGCTGCTAGCACTTGCAAACAAAGCAATATTTGCTTAATGAGGACTGCTGTCATGGGTACAGTAAACAAGGGGCCCAGCATTTGTGTTTATGAACAAACACATCATCTTACAAGAACAATTTAACATTAACCAGGTGGAATAATCAACAGATTTCATAGGTGACACCAGGGGCAGGAAGAACGTAAACAGAACTGGGAAGGAGAAAGGGGCCCTCTCTCTCGGCTCGCCCAGCATCAAGGTCGGGGTAAATGCATTACAGAGTAAACAGCTGGGAAGAGGCAAGATAAACAAACAGCCATTCTTCTGACATTTAGCAAGGCAGGGAGGTTGCGAGTTACACACATCAGCTGCTGACCACCGTGAAATCCAACCAGTTGGAGACCGAGCCTGGAGCTAGCACAATGCCATGTTGGCTGAGAAACACCCGTTCCTGTTACCAGCCTCCCAGCTCCCATCCCAGACCACAGGGCAAACCCAGGGAGATTCAGTTAACTCCTTAGGGGTGGCATGACTTCGAAATTCAACAGAGATGTGGCCCCCTATGAGGTGCGCGGAACTCACAGGACACCCTCTGATCTCCCGGCTTGCAGATAGAAATAGAGCACGCACATGATTGAACACTACGAAAGGGTGGGTTGGGAAACAGCTTTAAGAAACTGTAACGCTGTCGTGCTTGCCTAACTCTGCGTTCATTTCCTGGGCTCGTGGTCTTTGATCAATGAAATATCCGGGTCAAGCAGTATTATCGAGAAGGGAAACCCTGGTGCTTCTTTCTCCTGTACATTCAGCTCCTGCTCCAAGATGCCTGTGAAAGTCCTCTGGGCCCCGAGGCGAGCGGATCTGTAGCACTCTCCCTCACTCTGCAAAGATCAAACTGTGTCAGGGTATGATTTGGTGCTTAGAAAAGATGATATAAACAATCAGTCAAGGCTAGATAGCCACTTGGGACTTCATTTTGTCAGCTTAGCGTCAAAGAAACCATAGCTCTTTCAAAGCCCAGAGTAAGTATCCTGGGTCCACTAGCAGAAGGGGTGAGAAGAAATGTTTCACATTTAGAAACTGCTTCCCACACCCTCTCCTACCTAAAGCAGCTTACTGTATATTATGAGAAGGTCTCCACACCTTAATCAGAGATACTCAGAGATACAAGGTGTAAGCAAAGCATTAGTCTGAACCTATTTTATAGATACTTTATTAAAGTACTTCATTTTGATAACCTGTCAATAACATTCCTCCATTACTTAAATCCTAATGAGCAGATCATGTTGGAAAAAGAGTTTGGTATCTGGGTGCAGGGGTGCATGCCTGCAAACTCAGTGCTCAGGCTCCGGAGGCTGAGTAAGAGGATGGAGAAGAGTTCATAGCAGCTTCAGCCACAGCGAGGTGCTTAGCAACTTAGGGAGACCCTGTCACCCCAATTTAAAAAATACAAAATGGGGCTGGGGATGTGGCTCAGTGGTTGAGGGCTCCTAAGTTCAATCCCCAGTACAAAAAAAAATAGGTAATGTACATCATTATTTTTAAAAAATTCTGCATTATTTCAGTGCAAAGTCCAACAGAATGCTGTCTGCTGGATTTTCCAGACAAAATTTGAAAGTGAGAGAATAGAGTTTTTAAAAGATGGTGTACCTCAGAGGGCTCTGGCAATGACGTTATTAACATTACGAGATTTGATTTTTCGTCTCTGTCTAAAAAATGGTAACAAAAATGTCGTTGGCCTCCCACCCCGCCCTGATTTGGCCCTCCTCCGCTCCACCCCGAGCTGCCAGGTCATCGGAGGCCTCCACGCTGCTGGGAACAAGACTTGCACAGGGCATGTGGTGCCCTGAGAGCAGGGACTTCCTCGGCCTCCTGGACAGTGACACGCAAAGGACGCGTGGAACTCTCCTGGGCAGGAGAAGCCCTCTGGTGCCCACTGTTCCAGTGCCCTAGAGGATGAAAACGGACCTGCTCAACCACGCGCTGATGCAAGCCCAGCCACGGGAACGCTAACAGAGGCTCTCCTCAAAGTCCCGGAGTAGAGAATGTTCCTGAATTCCACGCTGGTCCCTAGAGCGTGCAGTCAGGATGACAGAGGCCCTCAGAGCCCCGCTGACATCCCGGAGACCCCTCAAAAGGCAAAGGAGTGGAGAATTGAAACAGAGGCCACCCGGATTCCCCAGTGCCCTTTCTTAAAGATGCTGGCCACCTTCTGTCCCACTCCTTTCCTGTCCTCCTGGGTGTGCCTGAGATTCCCTGGGCCTGGGTCAGGAAAGGCACCGAGAGTGGGGCCCACAGTTCCAAGTGGTGACGTTCAGAGCTGTGAACACTCCCCTGTATGGAGGCCGAACCCAGAGCCGCAGTTCTTCCACCAAGGCACAGGGTTGCTGTCCACAAGGGGCTCCCCTGGGCTCGCAGGAGGCTCCACCAAACCCTCCGGGCACAGACCTGCTGACCTCTCAGCCGCAGGGGCTGTGGGGAGCTCGTCGGGAGGCACCTCTAGTTCTTCTTTCAAACACCTGGTTTGCTTATTTTGTTTCCTATGGGTCCCAAATTTTTAAAAAGCTGATTTATCAATTTTTGAAAAAGAATATGTTGCTGGGTGCAGTGATGCACCCCTGTGATCCCAGTGACTTGGAGGCTGAGGCTGGAGGATCACAAGTTCAAGACCAGCGTCAGCAACCTAGTGAGGCCCTGCCTCAAAGTAAAAAAAAAAAAAAAAAAAAAAGGGTTGGGGATGAAATTCAGTGGGAAAGGTCCCCTGGGTTCAAAAAAAAAAAAAAAAAAGGTGGTGGTGGGGAATATATTAAGAGGTAATATATTAATATGCTATTCTGTCACTTTGTTTCAAACTCGTCATCAGGAAGGTCTGACATGACTCAAGATTAGTTCTTTTCACAACTTTTCTTGGAGACGAAAGGGTCTTACTAGTTTTGAGATTCGGAGAGTCTGAGTGGATACCTAAGCCAGGTCCCAGAGCCCAACATTCATGTCTAACTTTTATCTTCACTACTTTGGCCATTTTCACCTCCACATACCCTAATAGTGTTTGAAGAAATGATTCATATGTGTTAAGCAAACCCATGTCTCCTCAGAAGAGGCTGCGAATCGCTTCTTCAGGAGAGAGCCCGGCGCAGCCCTCTGTGGAAGACAAAGTGTCTAGGATCCGCGTGGCCAAAGCCCACAGGGTTACCACAGTCAACCCAGATCCTTTGGCCCCGGAGGCTGTGGGGGGGAGCCATGTCCTTCCTTTGTTAAATAATGAGCTTACAACTGGTAGAGACAGATTAAAGATACTACCACCAAACTGAGACTTCTCCTTGGCTTTATCAGAAGGATTAAAACAGATTTGAAAATGGAATTGCTTCAATATCAAACCACAATAATTAGAGTTGGCGAATGACTTAGGAGCCACCAAAATTTCTCTCCAACCCACCCATGGGGACAGGGGCTGCATCCCCAAATCTCAGACTCTGTCTTTTTAACCATGCAATGAACTAAGCACTTATTGAGGACCTACTGCATACACTTACACAACTAGAGAAACAACCAGCCAACAGGGCAGATCCTCTGCTCTTGCCTCCCAACCAGAGGGCTCCTGGGCCCGGGAGTCAGGCGAGCCCACAGCTGCGGGAAGGACCCGGTTCCTGGGCTGGCCTCACTTGAGCAACCTCGGCAGGGCTGCCTCCCCACAGAGAAGTGCAGAGAGTATCCTTACCAAGCAACTAGTGTGGATAACCACCAGCCACACAGCACTCACACACTTTACTGGTCAAAAAGACAGATGCTTTTATTAGTCCACCCCCTTTGTAATGGAGTGCCACCCGTGACCCAGCATTAGCCTCATCCCTGCCATTAATCACACTTCTAAGAGCTCATTTTGCCTTAAAATCTTAAGAAATTGCTATAATTTAAAGACATGGTGTCTACATAATGGGAAATGCTTCATAGATTGTATCATTTCATAAAACACAGTATCTTTTTTTTTTTTTATGGGCACAATGACCATGATGCTAACAGATTACAAAACAGGAATGATTTTTTATAAATATATAAAAGCGAGGTGAAACGTCAGTGTCATCTGGATCTGTGGCTTCCCCTGTCCGCTCACTCCAATCCCCAGCTTTTAGAAGACCATTAATCCAAAGGCCTGGGAACAGAGTTCACGCAGCTGGGAAGCGAGACGGCAACACCGCACCCCAACAAGTGAAAAATAAAAACAAGACAGACACGCCAACGTACAAAAGACAGAAAGACAGGAAACCAAAGGTGAGCTGGAAGAACATTCCCTCAGAGGTCGCCTCCTCATCCATCACCTCTCATTCCCGTGCCTGGCCTGTCCCCGAGGTGAGGACTGAGGCAGTCTTCAATAAGGGACATAAGCACAGATGACAGGCGTCTGCCAATTTTCGTTCTGTGCCTTTTAATAATACAAGGCCGCCCCTCACCCAGAAGTCCTCATGGCATTAAGCCACCCTTTGTGACCGAAAGCCCTCTCCATAAGGCACAGCGTCTGGAAGGGGTCTTCGACACGCAGCGCTAAAGTACACCTCTGTAAAGGGCCTTCCGAGCCTCACCCCACCAGGAGAGGCCCAGCACACGTGCGCACTCAGATCTGACACATGCAAGAAGGGGCGCCGCGTTCCCAGACGAAAGCCAGGTGGGCTCGGATCAGGCAGGAGGGTGAAGACGTGTGTGGTGGGAGGCTGGGAGGAACTGTCACCCCGCCTGGAGGTCGAGGACCTGGACAGCAAGTCCAAGAGCCGCAGGCAAGCGCTGAGCCAGGGAGGGGACATGGAAGGATGGGGCTGTCCTTTCCCAAGCTGCCTTCAGCTCCCCTCACTCACAGGTGCACCCAGAGGGATCCCAGAGCTGGAACTGCCCAAGGCGACGGGATGGGAGTGCCAGTGGGTCCCGGAGGGCAGGGCTTCTCTCATCCCGGTGGTCGACCCTGGCCATGGATGGCAACAGAGGCCAGGTGGCCCCATCCCATGTGTGACCCTGGATTCCCAGGGGGTGTGCTCACCATGCGGACTCCTGGGAACTTTCTGAAAGGATAAGGCTGCTCTTTGCAGCCCACAGGGAACACAGAGGTGGGGAAATGACAGAACTCCGCAGACGTGACCCCCACACACAGTACGAGTTCAGTAACCCGGGCCTCTGAAACAGAGGGTCACCGTCATTGGGCTTAACTTCCCTCCCCTGGGCAGGGGTGGTGGAGGGCCCAGCAGCAGCCTGTGCACCTGCCTCAGGCCCCGCCAATGATCACAGCTGGGGACAACCTGCTAAGGGACTGTGCCAAGCATCCGTCTACCGTCCTCAGCACACCAACCCAGGTGCAAGGGCTGTGTTCCCGGCCGGATTTCCAGAGAGTTTCACACACACCACCAACAGACATGGAAGTTGCCCCTTCATGTCACAACTACGGGATTGGCCGAGGACACGAAGCCTGGTTCTGGAGACAGTGGCAAGGGGCATCACCCGGAGCTCACCAAAACGCCAGCTCTGGTTCCAAGCCCACTCCATCTTCCATCTCCTCATCTAGGCAACCCTACCACTCTGCCCCGAGGTCCCCCTCCCTCTAAGCAGCATTTATTTTGTACCTCACACGGGGCCTGCACAAAGGGTTGGGGTAACAATGGGGAAAAAATCAATACAGACCCATAAACCGGGAGGCAACTGTCTAATGGGGAAGATGGACATTAATCAAGGAGCCACATCCATAAGTGGAGATTAGAACTGGTGCACGGGGCTCGGAGAGCACACCAAGATAATATATGTAAAGTGACGAGCATGTAGTAGGTGCTCAATAAATCACGGTGGTTATTGCTAGCCCATAAAACCCAGCCCTTTGGGAGACCACCGAGAGCGTCTGAAGTGCCCAACGCTCCTCCCGTCGTAAAACGAACCTGAAGTAGGACCATGTTCTAAGGTGATTTTTTAAAAATGCTCATCCTGTTGTCTCCTGGATTGCCGAGAACGCGGCATCAATACAGCTGACCCTTCTCCCGATGACGGCATAGAGAACAATGGTAACTTTCTGGGTTATTGCTAAGAACTGGCTCTTGTGTTCCAAGTTGTAGTGGAAGGGGAAACGAAGGGCAGGGCAGAGGGTGACACTAGGAACAGCCATGTTCAAAGCCGCCTTTGAGTATCATTCTAAAGCCTTGAAACCTAAATCAGATCTTTAACTGGCTTTTCGGAGGCGTTTCTCTTTGGTACACGCAGCCGGCTCAAGTCCGGAGAGCACATGCCAATAACTGCAGATGGACTAGCACCCTGTGCCTCCCGCCGTCGATGTACTGGTTAATTATCACTGTCCCCGGAAGGTGGACTGACTAAACGGAATCGGTGCCATGAGCAAGCCCTGTCACGACGGCTCCCACCGCGGGAGCGGAGGTGGCTTCAGCTGGCCGCACCGACAGGAAGCCCTGGGAGCTCGGCACATCACCCCTGCAGCACTAGGCCTGCCCTGGACTCCTCGCCTGCGGATTCCTGAGTGTTTAGTATTCAAACATGATGCGATTGGTGCCCGTGTTTCACAAGGCTTTGATCCTTTGCCAAAAAAGTGGCTTCCTTCCAACAGGTAGGGATCTGGGATGGGAGACTCCTGACCTTCCTTTTATCCAAATGGCCAGATCAGCAAGTAGAAGACCAGGACAGGTCATCTGGAACAGCAGGGGGCTGGGCAGGGGCACTGGGGGCAGCAGGGCTCAGGTGAGGACCTTGAAGTCTGCGCACTCTGAAGCCAGGGTTACCAGCCATCGCCTCCCACACCGGGAACCCCCTGCGATCCACGAGTGGATCCACTGTTCATTGGAACAAACGGAGCCAAGAGCAGCATCATAAACACAAACAGGGACGCCATCCGCTCTTTCCACCTGGAGTGAGACCCATCTTTGGTATGATTTCCTTGGGGTTCAACTATTTAAAATGTGAAATGTGAGAAGAAGATGCCCTGAGGGTCACAGAAGACCTCAGGAACAGCATCTGCCCACCACCTTGTACCTCCACAGAGTGACCACACCTGCAGCAATGCTCCCCCCCAAATCACTGTCTCAGGACAGTTTGGGTTGTCACCATGGGGGAGGGGGGGCTGCATCTGTGACTTTGCGTGGGAACAGGCCACACACTCCCCACGACACAGGTGGCCTGGTCTGAGCGTCAACAAGAGCACAGACGAGGAGCGCATTCTACAGGAATTTGTTCTGCTTTTATTATAGGATCAAAGCAACGAGTCCTGTTTCTTGTTCAATAATATATTTATGATGTGCCTTAAAACTTTAATGACTTGGGATCTTTGCTTGTATTTCTACTTCGTAAATACTACTGAATGAACTCTGAGGATGCGACTGGTTTAAGCAAGACTCGGGAGGTGACCAGACACCTGCATGGAGCATGGCGCTGCCCAGCGTCCACAGGGCAAGTTCCAGGAACCTGCCTGCCCCGTGAGAGGGGGCGGTATTTGCACAGCCCCTGCACATGTCCTCCTGCACCCTGGAAACCATCTCGCCATGACTGCAAACGCCCAACATGAGGCAAAAATGCTGTGAAACAGTCACACTGCACCGTTCAGGGAGTGACCGAGGGAAGGTGCCAGGAGGGCCGAGTGGTCGCACTCCTCCCCTCTGAGTTCTTCTGATTGGTGGTTGGTTGAGCCCAATGCAAGTGGCCAGGCGTGGAGCCCAATGAGCAGGGCTGGGGCGAGGGCAGCTCTGGAGGAAGGGATGTCTGCCATGGTCACCAGGATGGGGCCACAAAGAGATGAACACAGAAATAAGGAAGGCTCTGCCCGGCCTGGGGGAGGCAGGGAGGATGGGAGAAGAGCAGGGGTCCCCGCCCACCTGCTCTGCTCTCAGTGATGGCTCCTCTTCCCACGGGGACCTGCAAACGCTCCCTCCCTCCATCAGGTGGGCACACCGATCTAAACCTCAACTTCTGGGGGTCAGTTGCCCCCTTGTCCCTCCCTCTCCCTCCTGTCACTGCCAGCAGAGGGCGAGAACGCCCCGCCCACGGGGTCCTGCCCACTCAAGCTGCTTCTGCCTCACCTCCCCTCCAAAAAATATACCCTAATCCATTGCTCTTGAGCCTGCAGGTGCTGAAACCAAGTGCATTTCAACCTGCACCTTCTGGACCTTGACAGCGTGACACTGTCATCCCCTGGTTCAGGAAAAGGGAGCCTCTCTCCTCTGGGCCCCAGCCCCTCCTTCTTGCTGTGGGTTCCCCACCCACCTCACCTGGTGACCCTGGATGGCTTTTCTGTTGTTGTTGGTACCGGGGATTAAACTCAGGGGCTCTGAACCACTGAACCACCTCCCCAGCCCTATTTTGATTTTATTTAGAGACAGGGTCTCACTGAGTTGTTAGCACCTCACCATTGCTGAGGCTGGCTTTGAACTCATGGTCCCCCTGCCTCACCCTCCCAAGCCTCTGGGGCTACAGGTGTGCACCACTGTGCCAGGCCCTGACTGCCTTTTCATGAGCATCCTGTTCTCTGCTCATACTCAAGTGCTCCCGTTCACTTAGCACCTGACCCCCAGAGCAGGGCGGGTGCAGCTTTTCGATGCAGGGCTGGAGAGGAGTTTTTACTCTGTAGCGCATTGGCCTCCGTCCCAGCTACCCAGCTCTGTGGCCGTGGAGCATGTGGGCATAAACAGGTAAATAGACAAGGGCTGTGGCCCCAAAAACATTATGTACAAATCAGGGGCACCTGGACTTGGCCAACAGGGCTGCAGCTTGCTGACCCCTGCTGTAAGCCACCTCCCCAGAAGACTTTGACCTCCCCTGGCTTCAGCCCACCCTGGTGAGCCCCAAATCACTTCCACCCACCAGAAGCTCTCCCCAGCCTGCAGAATCTTATTCCTACAATCCTTTGGACAGTTATACTTTGGGATGTCCTCAAAGAACCTTAAACTTTTCTCATACTCAATGACTTGTTCTCTACCTCTCTATATCCCAGCCAGTCCCCAAAACTGGGATTACAGGGGCGGGGCCACACAGCACATCAGGGGCTCTCTGGTGGTCTTCCTTCACTTCCCATTGACCCACTCTTCCCGTTCACAGGAGACTACAGAAAGGATTCAATATCTTCATGTCCCAGGAAGTCCTGAGGGTCTGCTCCCGCACCTCTGGCCTCGCAGCCAGCTCCCACTACTGAACCCTGACGGGAACTGTCACCACTCCTCAGCTGACCACACCACCACCACGAGAGATCTGATGGCTCCCTATGTCCCCGAGGGCACAGTCCCAAACCTCTAGGCCTGCTCTTTCCAAAACGAAGGGCCTTGAAATGCAGCTAAGGAGACCAAACAGCTGAAGGTGTAATACACATTCAATTTTAATGTAAATTAGTTGAGATTAAGTTTAAAAACTGACAACTGAGTTACTGGAATACTTTTAAGTAAGCATGGACTCATGTTCATTTGTTTTCGACAGTAGGTTTTATGAAATCTAAAAACAGGTCAAATATTTCAATGAAATTTTAATGTCTGAATTAAGATTTATCAAAGACTTAGTATGAAAAAAAATAACCTAAGTCTTTTTATTTTGCACATTTTTATTATATTTATTATACTTTATGTGTTAACATAATGATATTTTGGATACGTTGGATGAAATAATAAAATTTATACTTGATTCAATTTACTTTTTCTAATGTGGCTACTAGAGAATCGAAAGTTCCACAAGTGCGTCTCCCTTTCTTTCTACGCAGAGCACAGCCAGGAGTGTTCCCTCCCCGCTTCCCCTCCCCATCTGCGACACAGCCACACTCAACAGCCCTGCCTGACCTGCTGCCCTGGTGCCTCTGCACACTCTTCCCTTCTTCTCCCGCCTCTGCCATGCACCACCAAGGGGCCCATGTTTACTGAATGCCTCACGACTCAACTCCAGCTCAGAGGTATTCGCCGCTCCACCCCCCCCCCACCCACCCCCGGAAAAGGCCTTGTCCCTGGTGTCACAGGAAGTTCTACAACAAACACCAGCACAGCAATCGTCACACTGTATTTCAATATTCTGAATGTTTATCTGCAAGGCAGGGGGTGTGTCTTGCATCTAAGAGGGTACCAGGATGTTCGATAAATAGCATAACTGTCAGATAAGTGACGGATAAGTGGATAGATGGACAGATGGGCGGAGAAGAGGATGGCGGTATGGATGGATAGATGGATAGGTGGATGGATGAATAGATAGGTGGATGCATGGACAGACTGATAGGTGGATAGATGGGTAGAGGAACAGGTGGATGAATGGATGGACAGGTGGATGGGTAGATGGATGAATGGATGGTTGGGTGGATGGACAGACTAATGGGTAGAAGGATAGGTAGATGAATGGGTGGGTGGGTGAATGGGCAGGGGGATGGATGGATGAATAGATGGTTGGGTGAATGGATAGGATGATGGGAGGATAGGTGGGTAGAAAGATGGTGGATGGGTGAATGAATGAATGAATGGATGGATGGGTACGTGGATGGATGGATAGGTGGATGGATGGGTGGAGATATGGTTACAGGTAGAATCAAACACCTGGCAACTGTGTAA
The DNA here is from genome assembly GCF_021218885.2 of Marmota monax. Classification (NCBI taxonomy): domain Eukaryota; kingdom Metazoa; phylum Chordata; class Mammalia; order Rodentia; family Sciuridae; genus Marmota; species Marmota monax. Next base: position 15,056,621 of record NW_026694779.1, on the reverse strand, counting down.
TTATGGGAAGGGAGCAGCATCCATGATTTTCAGCCCTACTGAAGGAGATGATAATGATTCTCTTGTGATGACAACCAAGGAATGGAAGAGACTGCTCTCAGGAGACAAGCAGAGGGGAAAACAGAAGCCGGTGAGGAGTCATCAGCATGGAGGTGGCGTCTGAACGGGACTCGGGGGTGAGTGGGGGGGCAGGCCTTGGAACCGCCAGTCGGTCTTACAGTCGGGTAGGAGGGGAGCGGTGTTCCCTGAGGGTCAAGTCCTGGCGCCCTCTACCTCTCCACTGCCTTGGAGCCACCATCACCCCGCCCTCCTGGGCTCAGGAATACGCACACACAGGCACACATGCCTGTAAGAAGCCACCGTCCCCTGCAATGGAAGCACAGCCTCCTGGACAGTGAGAAATCGGAAGGGACTGTGCAGGGGAGGGGGTCCGAGGAGCCGATCATGAGGCGGCTGTGCAAAGGCAAAGGTGGCCTCCACCAAATCCCGCCGTGGCCTCTGCCTGGACTCCCTTCCCACTGACCCCGTGGGCAGCACTGTCAACACAGTGGGGGGACAGAACACCACCAGGCAGACCAGGGGGCTCGTCATCCCGACACCAAAGCCCACTCTGAAACCTGCCCCACAGGTCCCTGGAGCCCACCTCCGTGGGCCTGAAGCCTCCCTCTGGAACCCACCTCCCACTGGGTCCTGCGTGAGGGCCTCACTCCATGCTCCCACTGCGGAGGGCCTCAAGCCTCCTCGGCCCGCACACAGCGCCCTCCCACCCACTCCCCCAGCGTCCCAGACAGGAAGTCCACAAGCTGCTTCTCAGCACCACCAGCTGCCCCATCAATGTCCAGCAGACCCCCAGAAACCCCACATGAACACTCTTTGCTCAAAGCCACTGATCTGGAAAAAGTCACAGGCACCACTCCCGGGCACCCAGAGTGTATCTGAGCATCTCAGACTTGGGGGGCGTCAGATCCATCCCCTTAGCCCCTTCCAGGTCACGACAACCCAGCCCTCACTCTCTCCCCCCTGAGATCCTGGAAGAGTCTTCTGCTATGGCCGTAAGTGTCACTCACGACAAAGAAACCAGAGCGGATCTTAGGAAGTCCCTCTCCTGCTCCCAGAGCCCCGCAGCTCCCTGTTCCCAGAGTGGGTCTTGGTTCCTCTGCTCAGAGTCGCCCTTGCTTCCTCCTGCACTCACCCAGTTTCGTCACAGAGATCCCCCTTTCCTACCCAGATGTCCACTGTCCTCTCCCTCAGAGGCCTCTTTTCTCTTCCTGTGATCAATAAACCTCCAGGAATGTTCTGAACCCCAGATCCAATGTTAGCCCGAGAAAGGAGACATTTGATCCGAGTGCTGCACATGTACTGTTTCTATGTTGGCTGAACATCAGGCAGCCCTCAGTGTGAGATGGCGCCGTGACTCCCCCGGGCCAGCAATACCAGGCATGGCCACATGGATAGAACTGGATGGTGAGGAGGCACCCAGCCGAAGGGTGATGGGTGGGTCAGTGGAAGGAAGGAAGGAAGGAAAGAAGGAAGGAAGGAAGGAAGGAAGGAAAGAAGGAAGGAAGGAAGGAAGGAAGGACAGAAGGAAGGAAGGGAGGGAGGGAGGGAGGGAGGAAGGGGGGGAAGGGAGGAAGGGGGGAAGGGAGCAGGGAAGGGAGAGGGGGAGGGAGGGGTTCCCTTCAAGCACTGGGAGGGTATGGCTTCCAGGCATGGAGAATCAAGAGATAAAGACACTGTCTGGAACACAGCAGCTAAAATTCCTTCCCACTCACATGCTAAGGTGATCAAAGAGGAAGAATTTTAACAAGTCACACCATCTTTATAGAAAAAGAACTAAATCAGTCCTGAGATCCACTGAAGGCACAGCAGAGGGTCGTGGTCAACTTCTAGGTGGGTCCACATGGAAACGAGAGGGACGTAACCCAGACTCCTGGCCCCACCGAGCCAGGGGGCTTGCCAAGCTGAGTGTGAGGGCAAGGCCAGCTGAGCAGGCGCTGGCAATCCTCATGGTCTCAGAGGAACAGTGGATATGGAGGGGCTGAGGCTCAGCAGTGAAGAGGGAAGGGATGGGGGAGAGGGAGACGGGCTCCATTGCAAAGGCCCGTCATGAGCTCCGTGCTGGGCGAGGAGGAACGTCAACCTGGGTATGAAGTCCCATCAAGACCAGTGCAAGGAAGGGTTAGGGGTGGGAGACCTGATCCAACCTCCACTTCACTCAAAGAAGTGTCTTGGGGACACAGGCAGCCAGGGAAAGGACCCAGGGCGAGCCCAGTGACTCAGGGTGGTGCTCAGAGCACGTCCCTGAGTGACAGAATCAGGGATGTAGGGAACAGCACCGTCCGCTCATCCCAAGGTCCCACGAGAGTGGCCGGCATCATCAAGTGCATCAGAAAACCACCACAGGTCCACCGGACACCCTTGGACTGTGTGTTCCGTTTTTGTGCTTTTTGAGACGAGCTCTCCCTGTGCTGCCCCAGCGGCTCTTGAACCCTAGGCTCGAGAAGTCCTCCGGCCTCAGCCTCCTGAGCAGCTGGGCCTCCAGGAGCACCACCTTGCCCAGGTAAACTCCTTGTTTTGGCAACATGATGCCTGTCATACTGTAGCATGAGAATACTGGCGATATGTTCAAGAGAATCACAAATATCCAATGACAATGGTACCCAAATATGCCAGCATTTGGCACATAACAGTAAGTGTTTGCTGAACGAATACGTGAGTGAGTGAATGATAGGAAAATGTTCAGCAGATCTGAGCCAAAATGCGTAAGACCTGAAGGGTTTTGGGCTTCAGATTAATTTTTTTTCCCAGACTTTAGAACGTTTGCAAATACATGATTCGTATCTAGGGATCGAGACCCAAGCTTACACACAAAATTCATCTACGACTCACACACCACTATACACACAGCCTGAAGTTAATCTCGCACACTATTTTTAGTGCATCTGTGGGGTTTTGTTGGGGCGGGGGGGTACTGGGGAATTGAACCCAGGAGCATCCTATCACTGAGCTGCATCCCCAGTCCCAACTTAGGAAGCTGCTGAGGGCCTTTCTAAGTGACCCAGGTGCCAACGTGGGCTCCGCCTGCCTCAGGCTCCCACGTCACAGGGATGGCAGGTGTGAGGCACAGTGCCCATCACAGGAGGTCAGGTGTGGAGCTTTCCACTTGAGGGGTCATGTCAACACTCCATGCATTTCACTCGCTGCAGCAGTTCTGACTTCAGCTTTGGGGCCTAGGGATGCTCTACCTGTATATGACCCCAGCAATGCACATTAACCACCTTTCAGGATCACCACTGGGGGGACAACTGAGCAAGCCTCAGGGAAGGAAGGGGCGTGGCCTCCTGACCCTCACCGGACAGCAGGTAGGCAGAGGACACAAGGCCACCAGGTGGGAAGGGCAGAGACACCTGGGATCCCACTGTCACGTGACCCCCTTTGGCTGGCTGCAGGATACCCAGCTGCCAGTCCCTTTGGGGGGACCTGCAGCCCCTGCTCAGCAACAGCTCCACCGGATCAGCAAGGAGCCCTCTGCTGAACACAGGCCTCTCACATCACCAACCACGAGCGCAGCTCCCTGCTCTGAGCCACAGGAAAGGAAGCAGAGCTGATAAGAGAATTAACGCTTTTTTACCCCTGAAATCACATCATCTAGGACAATAAAAAGCACATTAAACAAATAACTCTTACGCGAAATAGGAGAAAAACATTTTAATACGAAGCTCTAAGCTATATTGATGTTTGCAAGTATTACGGAGGGAAAAAAAACAACTTCTGAGCCGAGTTATAATTGCTAATGCTCGGATCCGCTCCCTGTAGAATTCCCCTCGATCAACACGGATTTGCATATTTTGAAGGTATTTTGTCTGTCTGTTAAGCAAGCCCGCGACTGTGCAGATGAGTTCCTTGCCAGGAGCCAGAGCTTCTCACCTTGTTTCTGGTTTTCAACCCACTTCATTTACCCACCCTGGGTTTGGTGATTTCTTCCTCAAATACTAATGATGGAGGAAAACTTAAAACCATGCAGACGTGAACAGAGACCCCATCACATCCATGGAGAGAAACAAGCAGGGGCTTCACCTATCCAACCAGGATGATTCCCAGCTGCAGACGGCCAACTGGAC